>NC_054702.1:40959252-40964252 GCF_016097555.1 Gigantopelta aegis
CCCATTCGCCGGATTTAAACCCAGTAGATCATCTATGGGATGCACTGGAACAGCATGTGCACCAGAGGAATCCACCATTCCAGACACTTCAGCAACTTCTTACGGCACTGCAGCATGAGTGGCAAAACATTCCACGTGTTGTGCAACGTTTAATTGCTTCCATGCGTCGCCGTTGTCAAGCTCGTGGTGGTCATAACCGATACTGACATATTCCTGTGTACATGTTTCAGGTGGATTACCAGATATACTGTTTCAGACATGTACAGAGTAATCCCCTTCCCATGGCGTCTTGATCTTTGGTGGCTTGTACCATGTCTACCAGGGTTTTTTTTATATTAAACTTTGAAAATCAATGTTTATAGTCACTCTTACCTCAGACATTTATGCTTTCCTCCTCCTTCGATTCCTTCTTGTCCTTGTCGCCCTCCTCCTTCTCACCTCCCTCCTCTTCCTTCTTGTCCTTCTTAACCACCGCGTAGATCGTCTCCCCCTTCGCCTCCTCGTACGACAGCGGGTGGATGCCCTGCGACTCGTACTTGGGCGGCATGGCCGATATCGTGAACATCGTGTCCGGGATGGGAAGCTTCTCTGGCATCTGCGTGATCTCGGCGCTCTTCGTCTTCCTGCACCTGATGCACAGGCAGAGCGTGAGGCAGACGACGAAGAGCACGAGCAGGAAGCCCAGGGCGATGGCGAGGATCATCCACAGCGGGAAGCCGGCCACCTCCAGACTCTCCTTCTTGCTGTAGTCCAGCGACGACTCGGAGGGCTTCGCCTGGGCAGACGGCGACGCGGCGTCAGACACGACGCGCTCCTTGTCCACGACTCTGTTGATGTCGTCTGCTGAGGGCAGCGCCGGTTCCATTGGAGTCTCGTGCATCGGTCTGGGGCTCTCGTTCGGCCCTTGGTGTGCCAGTTCTGAAACGACAAAAACAAAGAAGAGAGGAATATTTGTAGTATTAGAGACTAGTTAAAGGGGCATTCCTGAGTTTTGTTTTGTCGAAGTACATAATAGTTTTAAAACATACTATTTAATGGACGTATGTTAAAAAGGTTACACGCAGAGGCTCAAAGACAGATTCTGCAATGTTATATTGTAAATTGGGCTTGAAATAATATGAACGTATTTCCCTCATTGATAAAAAACCAAAAACCAAAACATTAAGAACTCTTCATCCAAAGTACCCCAGTGTTTTTGTAGAAATATATGAGCTTGTTTGTACTTCGCATGATACCTTGCGCCCGTGTGTACCGACCTCGGTCAGTCGGTGGCGTCGTCGTTAAGCTATCGGACTACAGGCTGGTAGGTACAGGATGTGCAGCTCGGTACCGGCTCCAACCCAGAGCGAGTTCTTATTAAGGGCTCAATGGGTATATGTAAGGCCACTAAACCCTCTTCTCTCTCACTAACCACTAACCAACTAACAACTAACCTACTGTCCTGGACAGACAGCCCAGATAGCTGAGGTGTGTGCCCAGGACAGCATGCTTGAACCTTAATTGGATTTAAGCACGAAAATAAGTTGAAATGAAATGTGCCCGTGTAACATGACAGAGAGAGAGAGAGAGAGAGAGACGGTAAAAAAAGTAAAGTTTGTTTTATTTAACGACGCCACTAGAGCACATTGATTTTGTATCTTATCATCGGCTGTTGGACATTAAACATATGGTCATTCTGACACTGTTTTTTTTTTAGAGAAAAGCCGCTGTCGCCACATAGGCTACTCTTTTAGGACAGGCAGCAAGGGATCTTTTATTTGCGCTTCCCACAGGCAGGATAGCACAAACCATGGCCTTTGTTGAACCAGTTATGGATCACTGGTCGGCGCAAGTGGTTTACACCTACCCACTGAGCCTTGCGGAGCACTCACTCAGGGTTTGGAGTCGGTATCTGGTTTAAAAATCCCATGCCTCGACTGGGATCCGAACCCAGTACCTACCAGCCTGTAGACCGATGGCCTAACCACGACGCCACCGAGGCCGGTCCACAGAGAGACAGAGACAGACAGAGAGTATTTTTAACATGCCCATATTCCACTACGGTTTCAGGCATGTCTGTCGCGGGCCAAATCTCACGATAGCCAGTGACTTGGTTCGGGACAGATCTAGCCTGGTGCATATAAAACGTTTAGAGTCAAGACTCAAGACTAATAGTCTGAGACTTAACAAAACGTCATGATAACTCCATACAAATTGTATGCGCGTGACGTTAATAGAGATTCAGTCTAGACTCAATGGCGGTACATTACAATTATTATCAGAAGATCTACGCACCAGTTTCTGTTTTCACATCCAGTCGTGATGGACGAGCTGAAAAGATACAAGCAGAAATATATAACCTTTACCGAGCACGGAAGGAAATGCTTTAGTTAACGACGCACTCAACACATTTTATTTTCGGTTATAAAGCGTCGGTCATATGGTTAAAGGGACATTCCTGAGTTTGCTGCAATTTTTAAGATGTTATCGACTAACAGAGACTTTTTTAACGATCTTAAATATATTTTTTTGCATAAAATATTAGTATTAATATTTAATTAGGTTAAATTTAATTTTATTTCCTAATTTTTTTTTTGGGCTTATTACAAATATTAAGACGACCAGAAACATATTGAATATACAGACACTGATATTCTAAACAAGAAAATATATTTAAGTAAGTTTAATCGTAGAAATATTTTATTAGTCGGAAACATCTTACAATGCATCACACTCAGTAATGTACCTTTAAGGACCACACAGATATTGAAAGAGGAAACCCGCTGTCGCCACTTCATGAGCTACTCCTTTCGATTAACAGCAAGGGATATTTTATATGCACCATCCCACAGACAAGATAGTATACACCACGGCCCTTGTTACCCCAGTTGTACAGCACTGGCTGGAACAATAAATAGCCCAATGGGCCCACCGACGGGAATAGATCAGGCGAGCGCTCTACCATTGAGCTACGTCCCGCCCCCTACACGCATATTAAACACACAAACGTATATACATATACACAGGTATACAGATTCACACATACACACATGTACACACGTCCATATACACACATACACACACACACATACATATACACAGGTATACAGATTCACACATACACACATGTACACACATGTCCATACACACACATACACACACACACACATATACATATACACAGGTATACAGATTCACACATACACACATGTACACACATGTCCATACACACACATACACACACACACACACATATACATATACACAGGTATACAGATTCACACATACACACATGTACACACATACACCATACACACATATACACACACACACATATACATATACACAGGTATACAGATTCACACATACACACATGCACACACATACACCATACACACATATACACACACACACACACATATACATATACACAGGTATACAGATTCACACATACACACATGTACACACATGTCCATACACACACATACACACACACACATATACATATACACAGGTATACAGATTCACACATACACACATGTACACACATACACCATACACACACATACAAACACACACACATATACACTCGCATGCATGCATACATACATACATACATACATACATACATACATACATACATACATACATACATACATACATACATGCATGCATGCACCTCAATAGCTTAAAAGGTATCGTGGCCAGTCGGCAAAGTTGCGGGCGATTCGGTGCCATAGGCTCGAGTCCCAGCAACGGCACGGGACAATTTGTGAGGCCAAAAAGGATTTAATTATCCCCTGCGTCTGTGCGTTAATATCTATGTATGTAACAGTCAACCTCGACATACATACACTATATATATATTCATACACCAGTACATACATTTATACATCAATAAATACATAAATAAATACATACATACATACAAACATACATACATATATACATACATACATACATACATATTTCTCAGTACAAATGGTATTCTCTCAGCCAATCAAATCACATTAAAGGGACATTCCTGAGTTTGCTGCAATTTTTAAGATGTTATCGACTAACAGAGGCTTTTTAACGATTATAATTACATATCAAATATATTTTTCTGCACAAAATATTAGTGACTGTATATTAAACGTGTTTCTGATCGTGCTACTATTTGTACGAGGTTAAATTTCATTTTATTTCCTAAAAGATATTTTTTCGTACGTACGAAATTATATGTAGACAAAATCCAGCTTAGGCTTCTTACAAATATTAAGACAGATTGAATATACAGACACTGATATTCTAAACAAGAAAATATATTTAATATGTAAGTTTAATCGTAGAAATATTTTATTTTTCAGAAACATCTTACAATGCAGCAAACTCAGGAATGTCCTTTAAAGTACAACTTTTTAGTTTTGACAATTCCGGGGTTTTTCGTTTGCTTATAAACATGTCAAAATATCCGGATTTTCTGGGTCCATAAAATCTGTTATTGTCCAGATGTAGTTAATAATTGCCATCAGTAAATTGTCTACCTTCATGTTTTCTTTATTTCACTATCCACTAACCACCTAACAACTAACCCACTGTCCTGGACAAACAGCCCAGATAGCTGAGGTATTTCCTCAGGACAGCGTGCTTGAACCTTAATTGGAAATAAGCACGAAACATATATATAATCTATATAATAATACATACTTGGGTCAAAGTGATCCTCGGGCGCTGGAACCGCTTCAGTTGGTTTCACTGAAAAATAGATATTTCACTTTTAGAACGAAACACTCGCATTCCAATATTTACATAATATTAATTGTCATTTTAAAATAATGAAATGAAAGGAAAGAAAGAAATGTTTTATTTAACGACGCACTCAACACATTTTATTTACGGTTATATGGCGTCAGACATATGGTTAAGGACCACACAGATTTTGAGAGGAAACCCGCTGTCGCCACTATATGGGCTACTCTTCCGATTAGCAGAAAGGGATCTTTTATTTGCGCTTCCCACAGGCAGGATAGCACAAACCA
>NC_054702.1:40969252-41081752 GCF_016097555.1 Gigantopelta aegis
TTTGAACCTTAATTGGATATTTATAAGCACGAAGATAAGTTGAAATGAAAAAAATTAAATGAAAATCAAGAAGAATGGTGTGTGGTCTGTCTAGGATCGATACCCCTCTGTGGGTATATCGGTCTAGTTCTTGTGTATCAAAGGCCGTGGTATGTGCTGTTCTATCTGCAGAATAGTGGATAAAAAAAAAGATCCCTGCTACTAATGGAAAAATGTAGCAGGTTTCCTCTCTAAGACTGTGTCAAAATAACCATATGTTTGACTTCCAATAGCCATTGTAGCTATTTTGTTTGCATATCTTGTGCTCTATGTTACTTATAGATACTTCTATGTTGACGCCTGTTCTTGTCATGTATGTTAATTATGTATTTGAAAATGTCCTCTTGTTACACATTGCAATGTGTCTGAGTGTTGTTTAATAAATCTTGAAAATCGTGAATCTTGAATAGCTGATAATTAATTAATCGATATGCTCTATTGTTGTCATTAAACAAAACAAACTTTAACTGACGCCGGTGAAAAGAATAGGTCCAACTTACGTGTCTCACACTGCACCCCCGTGAACCCAACCGGGCATATGCAGATGGCCACCCCTTCTTCCGGGACGATCTCTCCTCCATTGAGGCACTCCAGCGTCGGGTCTATGACGAGGTTACGCAGCTCTCCCTCGAGATTGAAATCGTCCATTTGACCTAGAGGTGGGGCATATTCAGGATGCGCGACCTCACTGTTTATTCCATCGGTGATGATGTTCCTTGGTTCTTCGGGCACATTAGGCTGGGGGAGGTCTGGCATGTTGCTGGGCATGCTAGGCTGGGGGAGGTCTGGCATGTTGCTCGGCATACTTCTCTCCAGATCATCGATCCCACTCGGTGGTGGGTTGTTGGGACCAGATTGGAATCCCAACTTGCTTGTAGGCATCTGTTCTCTGGGCATGTCCATATCTGGTGGGGACATGTTTGAGTCGGGGATCATGTTGCCTCTTTGTGGAATGTTGGTGGGTCTCTGGAGACCAGGATTCATTGGCTGGAATCTCGTCTGCTGTGGGTTATTTCGAAACATTGGTCCCGGCGGCATTCTTCCTCTAACTGGTGACTGACCTATGTTTCCTGAAGTCGATTTAAACAAAAGAATAGAAGTTATTACTCACCTGAAGAATATATAGCGATGTCGCAACAATATTATACGTTTCTAAGGCTACAATGTTACTGCGAGAGTTCGTTGTATTTATTTCAATACAATTCAATTTATTTTCGTGCTTATATCCAATTACGGTTCAAGCACGCTGTCCTGAACACACACCTCAGCTACCTGAGCTGTCTGTCCAGAACAGTGGGTTAGTTGTTAGTTGGTTAGTTGGAAATGTGTAACAAGGCACATTTAAACCAAAAAGAGTACATTTTTGTATTTTTCAGGGGCGGGTGGAGTGAATCTGTCACCTCGCCATCACCCCCACTCCACCCCACCCCACCCCAGCTAGGTGCGGTGTTTGGAGAGTTTGTGAATGGACAATGCTGCTAACCTCGCGAGGACTGACAGAAACTGCTGATGGTACCAAGCAGCTGGGACAACATCCGTCTGGTAAGCATGATCCTCATTCCTCCCCCACACGCCGTCTCCCCCGCCATGATGCACGGGCCAACGCGTCCACCGATGCTGAAACAAATCATACACAGTATCATGATTTATTATGAATTAATATACATGTGTATACACCAGGAAATCAATTAAGCAATACCTGAATTGTATTACAGCCAAATGGAAGGAAGGAAGGAAATGTTTTATTTAACGACGCACTCAACAAATCATACACAGTATCATGATGTATTATAAATTAATATATATGTGTATACACCAGGAAATCAATTAAGCAATACCTGAATTGTATTACAGCCAAATGGAAGGAAGGAAGGAAATGTTTTATTTAACGACGCACTCAACAAATCATACACAGTATCATGATGTATTATAAATTAATATATATGTTTATACACCAGGAAATCAATTAAGCAATACCTGAATTGTATTACAGCCAAATGGAAGGAAGGAAGGAAATGTTTTATTTAACGACGCACTCGGTACATTTTATTTACGGTTACATGGCGTTGGACCACACAGATATATAGAGAGGAAACCCGCTGTCGCCACTTCATGGGCTACTCTTTTTCGATTAGCAGCAAGAGATCTTTTATATGCACCATATACTGGATAGTGCACACCACGGCCTTTGTTACACCAGTTGTGGTGCACTGGCTGGAACGAGAAATAGCCCAATGGGGCCACCGACGGGGATCGATCCTAAACCGACCGCGCATCAAGCGAGCGGTTGTACCACTGGGCTACGTCCCGCCCCCTATAGCCAAATGGCGCATAGAAGTAAGTAGTTATTCATACCTACGATTTTACACCTGGTACTGAGCATTTTTACATATTATTGTGTATCTACTGGGGTCTTACTATTATGACATGAATACATTTCATTTCATTTGAACTTATTTCCGTGCTTATACCCAATTAAGGTTCAAACACGCTGTTCTGGGCACACACCTCAGCTATCTGGGCTGTCTGTCCAGGGCAGTGGGTTAGTCGTTCATTGTTAGTGGTTAGTGACAGAAAAGATGGTGTAGTGGTCTTACACCTTACCCACTGAGTTAGTTAAAACTCGCTCTCGGTTGGGGCTGCTACCGGGTTGCGAGCTCAGTACCTACCAGTCTTATGACCGATGGCATAACCTCGACTACACCGAGACCGGTTGAATAAATTACTTTTGAGGTGCACATCAGTATCGTCCCAGTTCTATAGTTATTTACTATACATTTTCATGCAAAATTCATGCCTAAAAAAAAAGTACTGTCGAAAATAGAATAAAAATTATTTTCGTCGATTATTTCTTTCATTTTAAACTGACAAGTAAATATTTTGTAAATACCCATTCAATAATACTCTACCTAATTTAGCATTTACTTGTTTGGGCTCTCATTGATGTACAAGGTGGTGTTTACTCTTGAAAGTAAACTAAAGATGTCAGTAAACAGGTGATTTGTGACCTTTATTGAAACAGACTATAACACATTTTGATCGATATGTGTCAATTTCATTTACCCTTAAACAAACTATCAATTTAAAACTGCAGCCTAAATTATTAATTATGACAAGCATATTTATTGATATAAATTCAATATAAGTACATTAGAAATTTATACAATCTTGCAACAATTTAAAGGTGCTATGTCATAGTTATATGCGAGCTGCGATAAAGATCAATCTAATTAGAATTAGCTCCACTATTACATGTGGATCTAACACCAGCCAGTTGGAGCTCATGTCCACCAATCAAAACCTTACTTGCAGAATCCTGCCAGTGATTTAAAAATAATTTGTAAACATTCCGAATTATCCTGAGGGTATACGACATGTTTCGTGTGAATTACGAATGCCTTAAAACATGTTTTATTTTATAAAATAAATAATTTTTAATGTAAAATTGAAGACTGATAACCCACCCCGTACGTATTGGTATGGTTCGCTGTACTGCGGCCACTAAAATATACTCGCCCGGTATTTTTAAAATTTGTATGCTCCCAAATAACGTTATAAAAGGCGAAGTGTGATTGGTCAATATTTAAATTATTATTTACAGACGAAATGTTACCTGGACATTGGGGACTACGCAGTGTTGTTAGTTTTAAATCACTGGCAGGATTCTGCAAGTAAGGTTTTGATTGGTGGACATGAGCTCCAACTGGCTGGTGTTAGATCCACATGTAATAGTGGAGCTAATTTTAATTAGATTGCGATAAAGATTCTCCAATAAAAATGTATTTTCTACCAGTAGATAAAATTATTTCCTATAATCATTTATGGGCATATTGTTAAAGGTGTTTTCTTTAAATGTTAAATAAAAAATTTATTAAAAAAAGAAAAAGAAAAAAGATTTGCAATAGCTGTCATTGTGCAACATTGAGATAGCACCTTTAATACTGGTATAATGGATCACTCATAATGGTTCTTGACAGTTTTGCTCAATAGTTACTTATACTACAAATATTTTGTTTTGGAGAAGGATAGGTGTAAACCATTATCAGAAACAGTCCCTCACATATTGTAACAGCAATGAAATTGACACATGTTGACAAAAATTTGTTATAGGCTGTTCCAATAAAGTGCACAAATCACCTGTTTACTGACATTTTTCTTTTAATTTCAAGAGTAAACACAACCTTGTACATCAATGAGCGCCCAAACAAGTAAATGCTAAATTAGGTAGACTATCATTAAATAGATATTTACAAAATATTTACTTGTCAGTTTAATATGTAAGAAATAATCAACGAAAATCATTTTCATTTTATTTCCGACAGTACGTTTATAGTCATTTTCCCTAGAATAAATTAAATACTGATAAAACGATGTGTTAATCTTTTTAACAGAATTTTAATTTCAGTGTTTTGTATCCACGACATGTTCACAATTAACTGAAAAGACTCCAAAAGTATAAGTCACATGGTCAAAACTAGGTTGTGGTTAATTAATTTGCATGCATAGTTAACACATATCCGTTTTTGTATCAAGTATATGGGTAAATTATGGCACAGTTTTCACCTTTTACGTCGGTTTCATATTTATCATTTATACCGACTAATACCATTTATCAAATTATCCTAAACGTGATAAGATATCTGATTCTTATGTCATAGTTTTGTGTTGTTATTTTTATTAATGATAATGGCTGCGGAACAGCAGTAGCACAAGGGCACGGTGAAAGCCTTGTGCATAAAAAAACACGTGTACAAGTTGGCATTTATTTCTGTGGCATAATTTCATGTAATAACTGTTTTTGCGCACTGGCGTGTAAACTTGTATGTATGCTATAATGCATTTAAGGGTATAAGTTAGTATCATTTATTTGCTGGGAAGAAGATGTTAAATAGGCCATTAACTTCTATAATCTGTAGTATGCCTTCATTTAATAACATTAATTGTCCAGGAAGCGGGTGTTAGACTTGCGTATTAATGCCTATTATTTTTATTAAATAGCATTTCGGTGCAGGATAAACATCTGTATAGACTCACTGGCCTCGGTGGTGTCTTGGTTAAGCCATCGGACATAATGCTGGTAGGTACTGGGTTCGCAGCCCGCTACCGGTTCCCACCCACAGCGAGTTTTAACGACTCAGTGGGTAGGTGTAAGACCACTACACCCTCTTCTCTCTCACTAACCACTAACAACTAACAACTAACCCACTGTCCTGGACAGACAACGCAGATAGCTGATGTATGTGCCCAGGACAGTGCGCTTGAACTTTAATTGGATATTAGCACGAAAATAAGTTGAAATGAAATGAAATGTATAGTATCATTGATACCTGTGTTATAGCTGCATGTACTAGCATAAACTTTGAGGAGGGAGGTTAAACCAGTCTTGCACAGCATGGATCACTGTGGTAAATCTTTACGGTTGTAATAACGGCAATTATTGTCGAGTCATTCAGTATTTAAAATCGCACCAAGCGTGCAATAACCCTGGACGAGCAATAGTAACAATAAAAGAAAGAAATGTTTTATTCAACGACGCACTCAACACATTGCATGTACGGCTATATGGCGTCAGACATATGGTTAAGGACCACACAGATATTGAGAGAGGAAACCCGCTGTCGCTACTTCATGGGCTACTCTTTTCGATTAGCAGCAAGGGATCTTTTATATGTACCATCCCACAGACATGGTAGTACTTACCACGGCCTTTGATATACCAATTATGGTGCACTGGCTGGGACGAGAAATAGCCCAATCGGCCCACAGACGGGGATCGATCCCACACCGACCGCGCATCGAGCGAGTGCTTTACCACTGGGCTACGTCCCGCCCTTAGCACAGCATGGATTACTGTGGTAAATCTTCACGGTTATAATGACAGCAATTATTGTTGTCGAGTCATTCAGTGTTTAAAATCGCAAAGCGTGCAATAACTGTGGGTGGGCAGTAACAATGAAATCAGACCGGCCTCGGTGGCGCAGTGGTTAAGCCATCGGACTACAGGCTGGTAGGTACATGGTTCGCAGCCCGGTGCCGGCTTCAACCCAGAGCGAGTTCTTAAGGGCTCAGTGTGTAGGTGTAAAGCCACTAACACCCTCTTCTCTCTCACTAACCAACTAACAACTAACCCACTGTCCTGGACAGACAACCAAGTTAGCTGAGGTGTATGCCCATGACAGCGTGCTTGAACCTTAGTTAGGTATAAGCACGAAAATTATTTGAAATGAAATGAAATTCAGTTCAGTCGTGTCATTTTATATAATTGCAGAATCAGGTTTGGGGGTTTTAGTATCCCCTGAAGAACACACATTAAGACACCGTACACAGGTTCCTCTTTTGTTTTTGCTGACCTCCCCCTCCTCGTTGTTGTTATCGTTGTTATCGTTGGTTGTTGTTGTTGTTGTTTTGTGGGTTTTATTTTTATTTTTTTGCAGGAGTGTTTATGTGGGGTTTTTGGAGGTGTATTGGGGTTGGGGGTATTGGGTGTGTTTTTTTTTTTTACTTAATACGGCCCCGATAATTTATTAACGAACACTTTCTAGGATACAGTTTTATTTTAAAACATATAGCACCGTCGACTAGCTACACCATCAGGTAATAATAACAGTACTAACCCGCATATTCTGCCGGCTAGTGCTGGATTCTGCGGGTTGAACAGGTCACTGGGTGCGGCGATGATTCCCGCTTCTCTAAAACACCGAGTCACGCCCATCTCGAGGATCTGCCGACATCTGTCCCGTCCACTGGTATCTGGGGAGAAAACGAAAAAATGTGTTAAAGGTACATACCCTAGTTTTTAAACAATAAAACATATTTTTGATTATTAGAACCGTTTTTGATAACTGAAATCATACTTTACTTAGATTTTATTGTTTAGCTTATCCATTTCCATACCTTCGAAGTGTTTTTGGTCATCCTGGTGGTTTTAATATCACAAAGTGTATTTTTCATATTTTGTCAAAACGCACGTGCGTCTTAGAAGAAACAGTTATGGAGTCGAGTTTTAGTCCGTTTTTTAGAGGGTATTTCACTATTTCAAAGTCACAGACTCATGTTTCACTCAAATGAAACTTTATCCAAATGTGTTATAGGTTTGTAGATTAACTGAACTTAGTGTTAATTTTCACGGGTTGAAACTAGGGTATGTCCCTTTAATGTTACAGACCATGGCCAACAAAACCATATCGGGGATTTTTTTAAAGAAGACAATCTGAATGAGAAAATCATTAAAGGGACATTCCTGAGTTTGCTACAATTTTTAAGATGTTATTGACTAACAGAGACTTTTTAACGATTGTAATTAAATATCAAACAGGGGCGTAGCGTGATCTGGACCTGGGGAAGGGGGGGGGGGGGGACGGTTCGAATATGAACCAAGTGGACCTTTTTCTATTTTGTTTTTGCACCACCAGAAACTTCATATGTATAAACCTGTATGTTTTAGTTCCGGAAGCGGACCATTTGCTTCAGCGGGGTGGGGTGGGGGGTGGGGGGGGGGGGGGGGGGGGGGGGGGGGTGGGGGGAGAGATGGCGGGGGGGGTCGTCCGAACCCCCCTAGCCTACGCACCTGTCAAATATATTTTTCTGCATAAAATATTAGTGTCTATTTATTAAACGTGTTTCTGGTCGTTATTTAATATTTGATGCGTGGTCGGCTTAGGATCGATCCCCGGTCGGTGGGCCCATTAGGCTATTTCTCGTTCCAGCCAGTGCACCACAACTGGTATATCAAAAGCTGGAGTATGTGTTATCCTGTCTGTGGGATGGTGTATATAAAATATACCTTGCTACTAATGAAAAAATGTAGCGGGTTTCCTCTCTAAGACTATATGTCGCAATTACCGAATGTTTGACATCCAATAGCCGGTGATTAATAAATTAATGTGCTCTAGTGGTGTCGTTAAAGAAATAATAATAATAATAATAATAAAAATAATAATAATAAAAAAATAACCTTAACCACAACTCCACTGAGATAAAACAATCGGTTCTTACCTCCCATCATCATCTGGACTCTCTTTGGAATCTGTGGCCTACTCTCTGGAAATGGAACTCCGGGTCTCCTCGACAGAACAACGGGCGGCGCCACTACCGGGCGAGGGTAGTTAGGTGAGGGCACTGGGTTGATGGCCGCAGGGTTGATCATTGGGTTGATCTTCCTGGCGCTGCTTATCACTTGGGATACCTGAGACATAATCTTTGGCGGCAGGGTGTTGGGAATGCCCGTGAACTGTTTCGCCTTTTCTGCTATTATTCTCTGTAGCACTGCTGGGTGAAGACGCTGGTTCGGCCCAAGCTGTCCAGGGTTAACAGGGTTTCTCAGATTGATGATGTGGAACATGCGAGGGTTCATCCTGCATGGGATGAGGATGGACAGTCCGTCGGGTGAGACGCGAGCTCTCATCATCTGAGCTGGACTGAGTGGGAGTCGCACAGTGTGTGGGGATACTCGACCAGTTTGCGGGATTCTGTTATTGACCATGACTCCATACTGCATTGGTGTCCTCATTCCAGGGCGTCCTGGCATTCTGTTATTTGGCATCATCATTCTGTTGTTGGGCATCATCATTCTGTTGTTTGGCATCATCATTCTTCTGTTTGGCATCATCATTCTGTTGTTTGGCATCATGTTGCGGTGTGGCATCGGGGGCATCGGGGGCATGCGACGGTTGGGCATCATTTGCGGCATCTGACGAGCATTGCCAGGCATGGGCATGGGCATGGGCATGGGCATGGGCATGGGCATGGGCATGGGCATGGGCATGGGCATGTTGTTGGCATTCATCATGGCCGGTTTTCCTCCCATCTGCTTCAGTGGAACTGGCAGTCTAGCCGGTGGAGGTATTCTCGAAGGACGTCTTGCCATGGGCGGTGTCCCCTGCATAGGACCATTCATGCCGGTGGGGAGTTGGTATCGAGGTCTGAAAGGAGGTCGTCCCATTGGGCCACCCGCTATTGGCATCATTGTTTTGACGAAAGGCACGGGTCTTGCGTTCCTCGATTGCGGCCCAGATTGTGATGTAGCCTGGTTCTTGAACTGGCAGATTGGACCAGCGAACCCAGGCGCGCACAAACATGTTGGCGGACCATTCTTCATCACGGGTATTCCACCATTGAGACAGAAACCCTTCTTCATAAGGTATGAAGCTGAAAAGGAATCAGATACGTAAGCATTATTAGCCAACCATCTCTCCGTCCATGTGTCTGTCAATATGTCCGTCTGTCTGTCCCACATATAGTTTTCCAGACTATTTTTTCACAATGACTCAAGATTAAACTGAACTTGTGTGTATAGCTTTCTGATGTACAGTTACATGCACGGATCAAGTGTAACTGTTACGGGGATTTGCTAATTTTTGACAAAGTTATGGTCTTTGAACGTTTTTCGGTCCAGTAGGGGACATGTTCTCTCAAAATGCTCGCTTTAATCTGTATTAAAAAGTATGTCAGGAATGTCCCTTTAACCATTAACCTGTTCTTTACTTAGTTGGCGGCATGCCAATCAGATTAATTAGTGTCATGCAATAATAATATGTTACGACCAATCACAGACACGATGTATTTTAAAGGGAAATTCCTGAATATGCTGAAATTTTGAAGATGTTATCGACTAAAAGAGACTTTTTAACGGTTATAATTACATATCAAATATATTTTTCTGCATAAAATATTAGTGGTTGTATATTAAACGTGTTTCTGATCGTACTTGTACTATGTTAAATTTCATTTTATTTCCTAAAATATTGTTTTTTCGTACGTACGAAATTATTTGAAGACACAATCCAGTTTGGGCTTATTAGAAATATTAAGACGACCAGAAACACATTGAATATACAGACACTGATATTCTAAACAGGGAAATATATTTAATATGCAAGTTTAATCGTACAAATATTCTATTAGTCGGAAACAACTTCGGCCCCGTATCCATAGACTGTGTTCCCTTATTCCATGTTCGCGTGTGACCTTGTGACGCGACACATAGACAATGAACCTTCGTTTAGCTTAGTGGCCGTTCCCATAGGTCGAACCCGGGGAACATGTGGCCTTCTGCACGACACGTGTGGCCTACTGACCTGGCCCCGTTCCACGAAGCGATCTTAGCCCTTAGATTACCTTAAGCGCATAGCTACCCTATGCACTTACGTTGATCTTAGGGCTAAGATCGCTTCGTGGAACGGGGCCCAGGAACACAGGGAATGAAAAAGCTCATTCTTTTTCATGCGCCACAAGGTTGTAGAAACCATTTTGGTGTTGCATAATCGTGTGAAGCTGTTCTCAATATTATGAGTGAAACTGAATTTATTGAGGTGGTGAGAACACATGCTGTCTTTTGAGATGAGCACCAGCGCGGAAAATAAATGCAATGGCAGCAACATCTTCATCTTCAGTAGTTCGGTTCACCTTTTAGTTGTAAACAAAATAATTTTGGTATTAAACGTTTTTTTGTGATTTTCTTGATTTCCATTCTGTTCAACGTTTGTTTTATAAGATATCACGTGGTAATAAGTAGAATAAATCAGCAGTGCACATGCCACAGGGAACATGCTATGGAGACAGAGGATACAAGGCCAGGTCACGAGGTCACAACACCACAAGGTCACAAGTTCACAAAGGAACAGTCTATTGATACGGAACCTAATTGTTGCCTCGGGTATTGCGGGCGTGTTCAGCATGTGTCTTATAAATAAGTAACCGGCCTCGGTGGCGTCGTGGTTAGGCCATCGGTCTATAGGATGGTACGTACTGGGTTCGGATCCCAGTCGAGGCATGGGATTTTTAATCCAGATACCGACTCCAAACCATGAGAGAGTGCTCCGCAAGGCTCAGTGGGTAGGTGTAATCCACTTGCACCGACCAGTGATCCATAACTGGTTCAACAAAGGCCATGGTTTGTGCTATCCTGCCTCTGGGAAGCGCAAATAAAAGATCCCTATCTGCCTGTCGTAAAAGAGTAGCCTATGTGGCGACAGCGGGTTTCCTCTTAAAAACAGTGTCAGAATGACCATATGTTTGACGTCCAATAGTCGATGATAAGATTAAAACTCAATGTGCTCTAGTGGCGTCGTTAAATAAAACAAACTTTAATTTACCTTTTTTTATAAATAAGTATCCGTTACGTATGGACGTGAGACTCAGGAAGAACAGGTCCTGTTCACACGCATTGACATTCTCTGACAAAAATACAAACTCTACTGGAAGATCCATGAGGCATGATCATAACTTATTTGTTACATGTTGCAGTTCGAAATAACAACATAAAATTCACGTTGTGACTTCTGTTGTTCAGAGGTGGGACGCAGCTCGGTGGTACAGCGCTCGGCTGATGCGCGATCGATCTAGGATCGATTCCCGTCGGGCTATTTCCAATTCCAGCCAGTACTCCACAACTGGTGTAACAAAGGCCGTGGTATGTACTATCCTGTCTGTGGGATGGTGCATATAAAAGATCCCTTGCTGCTATTCGAAAATAGTAGCCCATGAAGTGGAGACAGCGTGTTTCCTCTCTCAATATCTGTGTGATCCGTAACCATATGTTCAACACCATATAATCGTAAAATAAAACGTGTTGAGTGCGTCGTTAAATAAAACATTTCCTTCCTTCTGTTCTTCATTCATTTAAACACGCCAGCAATATGAAGAAAGAAGAAGGAAATATTTTATTTAACGACGCACTCAACATATTTACAGTTATATGGCGTCAGACATATGGTTAAGGATCACACAGATATTGAGAGAGAAACCCCGCTGTCGTCACTTCATGGGCTACTCTTTTCGATTAGCAGCAAGGGATCTTTTATATGCACCATCCCACAGACAGGGCAGTACATACCACGGCCTTTGATATACCAGTCGTGGTGCACTGGCTAGAACGAGAAATAGCCCAATGGGCCCACCGACGGGGATCGATCCCAGACAGACCGCGCATCGAGCGGACGCTTTACCACTGCGTCGTTAAATAAAACATTTCCTTCCTTCTGTTCATTCATTTAAACACGTCAGTAATATGAATGGAAACGTGACACGACATTAATACGTACAGATGGTGCATCCGCCGACCGGATCCTTGGCCCAACCTGGACAGCACACGGGTACGGGGATGTACCTGTGCATCGGAACTCGTATTTCATGCTGGCACAGACGAAATCCTTCCCTGTCGAATAAAGAACATATGTGTCAGCTGTTGTTATTTAATTTCGTTCATGCATCCAGTATATTAAAGGCCGTGGTGTGTGATATTCTGTCTGTGGGTTGGTGCATATAAAAGATCCCTTGTTACTAATGGAACCACGTAGCGGGTTTCCTCTCTAAGACTCAATGTCGAAATTGCAAAATGTTTGACATCCAATAGCCGATGGTTAATAAATCAATGTGCTCTTGTGGTGTCGTTAAACAAAACGAAAGTTACCTTTTACAAACGTTTTATACATCCAACTGAGGTTCAAGCACGTTGCCGTGGGCATGCATATGAGCAGCCATGGATACATTCCTAGATGCTATGTGTGCCATGCATGTATAGACATATGTGGATGTATGAATGGATGCATGCATGGATGAATGGATGTATAGATAGATAGGTGAATGACAGGCACTTAAAAAATTAATTTTGCCCTCCCTTCCTCCATCTTTCACTCATTCACGCACCATCTTACTGGAATTTCATTTACGTATGGAATCCAAAAACCTGTGAGCTTATTTGTTCTGGTACATTTATGTTGTATTCCCAGTATTCGTGCGCTCCGTCCCTTCCTCCCCCTCCATCTCCTTCCCCTTCTCTTTCATTCAGACGTGATTACATTCATGCAACTGTAATTTCACTTACGAACACAATCCAAACAGCACTACTACCCACTGTTGTTACAAACATATTTTATTGTACAAAGAACAAAAGAATTGGGCTCAAGTGTGACAACTTATGAGGCCCTCTACTATATTCATACAATATACTTGGCGACCTATATTACATAGCTGTAAATATAAACTACATGTATACATTCAAGGATAACCAGTGTAAGGAAATGTATTATATACAAAAGAATGTGAAGAGGGGGGGGGGGGGGGGGGGGATGATACAAAAGATTGCACAGATAGTATATCACGTGCAGTTAAACTCGCTATCACATTTACAAATAATCATCTTGTGTGGTTCAGGTATTCATGCAGTCATCCCCTTCCTACTTCCCTTCCTTTCTCTTTCCTCACTCACTCACTCACTCACTCACTCACTCACTCGTCCACTCACTCACTCACTCACTGTGACGTTACGTTGTATGATACAAGGGTACTCTCGGTATGCGTGCGCTTCTTCCCTTCCGCTCCATTCCTCTCTCTTTCACTCACTCACTCACTCAAATACTCACTCACTCACTGTGACATCACCTTGTATGAAACAGGGATACGCTCGGTATGCATGCGCTCCTTCCCTTCCAATCAATTCCTCTCTCTTTTACTCACTCACTCACTCATTCACTCACCAATGCATTCATTCTACTAGAATTCCACTTACGAATGCAACCCGAAGAGGACCACTGCCACCTGTGACGTCATCTTGTCAGGTACAGGTATACCTCCGGCCTTGCCCGGCCGACACAGGTAAGGCATGGGTAGCGTCACGTAACGTGTCTGTCTCGTCATGGCCAGACATCTTTGATGGTCAATCGGTATCAGGGGACCAACGCTGTCCTTCGGAGGGTTAGAACCACTGCAAGAATAGGATATGTTACAAACATGGTTGTTTAAGAAATCATTAAAAGGCTGAGTAACACGATAGTTAACTGCTATAGTCCGTCCCACAAAGAACACCTTTTTTTCATGCTATGGACTTAACTACAGTTTATTTCTGAGCCGATTGATTTGTAAATGACACAGAAAAATAGTTTTTTTTTTTATCACTTCCAAAACACTTTTACTTTTCTTCTTACTTACATCAAACCAAACTGAAATCATTTATAAAAAAAAAATAAAAAAAAAAAAATAAATGGAATAATGAGTTAATTCCCGAAAATATATTTAGAATATCAGGTTACTACGTTTTGATATCGTGGTTATTTGGCGAGGTTTAGATAACGGTGTAACAGGTGAGTTTCAGCGAGCCTGTTACACCGTTATCGAATCGAGCCAAATAACCACGATATCATAACGTAGTAACCTGATAAAAAATTTTTATCATGCAACCCCTTTCAAATTATATTTTTGTAATAATTATGTTTCAGTCAAAATCGGTACAGAAACTATTAGTTTTATCGTGTAGGAACTACTACCGGAAGTCGGACAATAACAGGTGCCCGAAAGCATCTGGGAATGGCATAGCCAACCTAAAAGTTATGTGTTTCCAAATTTTAAATAAAATATTTTGATTATATTTCAAAGTCTGTTGTGTCACATTACAATTTTTGTACCTTTTTCTGTTAAAATAAACTCAAATAAACACACGTGTGACCCGAAGAAGATCTACATCACTGGCTGACAGTGACCGTCACGTCAGACGCTGTTCCAATGTAAATATTCTTTGCAGGAAGCTACTCGCTTTTTTGTTTCAAAATGTTTAATTCTAAACGCTGGCTAGTTCCGAATGGGAGCAAATAAGAGCTAATTTGACGTTACGGGAAGTAATGTTTAGTCAGTTATGTACATCGGCAGTATCAAGGAATATTTTGGGGAGGGGACGAAGCGCAAAACAAACACATGGACCATTTTCCCGAAAAGGGCACTTCATTGAAAATAGTTAACCACTAAAACTCACTTTTGGTTTCAGTTAGTACAGGGATGCGAACTCAGCACAGGTCAGCCTTAAGGTCGGTGACGTAACCACTAAGCCACTGGGGTTCGTTACATAAGGAAAGTATGTCATACTAAAATCTTCGCTCATAAATGAAATGTGGAACTTGGCAGGTATCAAAACAAGGAAAGATCAGAAAGGATATGTACACTGTGTAATGCTAATGTTATAGAAGATGAAAATCACTTTATAACAGATTTACAAAGATTGCACGTAATAGATATATAAAATGTATTATTATAAGCGGCGAAATGTTTATTGTTTTATCAACCACCGTTAACAACAAAGGAACAGAATAACCTAGTGAAATATTTAGCTAATACAATTATAGATCAGGAGCTAATTTGACAAAACATCTAGGGCCATATTTTCTCAAACGCAGGGGCCGGTTGTTCAAACGTTAGTTAGCTTAACCGATGGTTAAAGGGACAGTCCTGAGTTTACAACCATTGTAAAATATTTCCAACCATTTGAGCCTTTTCGAGGCAACCATCTTGGTTTAAACAATATTTATTCCCAATTATAATGCTAGTTGGGGATTGGCCAACAGGCAAACTGCCTATATCAAGGCCTCTCCCTACAATTTGAAAATGTAATTCAGGTTTATACAAGATGACAGACCAATGGTAAATTCAATGATTCCAAATCTTATAGGCATATTCCCAAAGGCAAGTTAACAAATCTATTCGCAACCCCAGGTCTACCAAGGATTATAAATAAAAGTAATCTTGATTGCTCATCGAGAAGGATGTAATGTTCTGATTGAAATAGACGTATGACACATAAGAACATACAACAGAAATAACTACTAGTTGCAGACGTAAAACTTAAGAGGCTGAATTTTGTCTTATACGCGTTTAACTACATACATTTACAATGCTTAATCAGGGTACAGTTGTTAAACGGATAGTTAAATTAACACTGGGTTAGTCTTATATTTTTTCTTGTAATTATTATTGCACTAATACAAAATAAACTTCAAATTTGATTTTGTATGGATACTTTTAATTGTTCTAAACCGTGTTTCAACTATTATTTGTATTGGTTTAGTACTTGGTTTTCACAATGTCTGTTAAAGGGACTGTCCTGAGTTTGCAGCCATTGTAAGATGTGTGTGATAACACAGCCTTGTTGGCGACAACTATTTCATACTAAATACATTTTCTTGTTTAGAATACCAGTGTCTGTATATCGAATGTGTTTGCGGTCGTATACTAATGTTTGTAGCACCCAGTTTTTACTTTAATTCGTGATGTATATTTTTTGTACGCACGAAATTAATGGGAGGTAAAATCCGCTTTGGGCTACTACAAGCATTAGAACAACAACAAACACCTTATTTTAAATTTTAAATAAGAAAATGTATTTAATTTGTATGTTACGTCATCGAAAAGGCTCTATTGGTCGGAACCATTTTACAATGGTTGTAAACTCAGGACTGTCCCTTTAAGGCAGAACAGAATTTTACTTGTAGAATGCAGAAAATTGCATTTCAGGACATCTAGTTTTCAAAATGTTACGGGGGAGCATACCACCGAACCCCCTAAAAACTTTCCTTTACCCCTTGGATTTCAGTCAAAACACACACACACACACACACACACACACACACACACACACACACACACACACACACACACACACACATAATGTATACTTGCTACCGCCGTGCCTGTCTATGTATGAAACTGATACGTGGTAAATTAAAGAACTGGGACAAGTTTGCTCGTGTTGTTTTCCTGTTGTTGAACGAGTGAGCATAAGATCACGTGTTGTAACTCATGACACCTTATCGTAATTAGCAAGTCATCAATCAAGGCATGACGGTCGATCGTTTGTCGTTGTTAATTGACCTGCTTATAGATAAACATAATAATCTAAAGGTCACAGTAAGTAACACGCTTGAGACGTTTGATTTACTTATTTTGTATGAGTCTATCCATACCCATACCCATATCAGTTTTTATTACATAATTAAAGAAAGAATATTTGATCTATTTAAACAAAACTCCTACAGTTTAATAACAGCGTCGCCAAAAAGATCACTATATAAACACTTAATAAAGGAATATCAATTACAAACATATCTGACGAAGCCAATTGATTCACGTAATATAAAAGAAATAACGAAAATGAAAATTTGTGCACACAGGCTAAATATTGAAGCTAGTAGGTACAAGAATACCGAGAGAACACAAAGAGTATGTACATTATGTAATATTAATGAGATGGAGGATGAGTTTCATTTTATTCTTCAGTGTCCACGATACGAAACTTTAAGAAATAGATTTATTAAGAAATACTACTCCAAGAACCCCAGTGCTTTTAAACTAATACAGCTATTGTCAACTACAAACAATAAGGAGATAAATAACCTTGGCAAATACTTAATACAGGCGAACAAAATGAGGGATATGCTATTACTACAAACAACTTAATATATCTATATTTGTGTAACCCATATTGCCGATTGTTTATATATAGATATAGATGGATTGTTTTATCCGTATATGTGTATGTATTTATGTAAGTCATTCTCCACCATTGTTCCGCACTATTGTACATAATATTGTATTTCATTGTTATAATGCTGATAAGTTGGAAAACTTAACGCAATAAAGAACTTGAACTTGAACTTGATCAAGCGTCAATGTCCAAAATATTAATATATATTATGTAATCACCACTACACATGTACGTACACGCACACACGTACACAAAAAACAACCCAACCCACAACAAAGAAACATACACATAGTTTGATATATATATATATATATATATATATATATATATATATATATCAGAGTGTTTTTCGGTATGAATGAATGAATGTTTAACGACACCCCAGCACGAAAAATACATCGGCTATTGGGTGTCAAACTATGGTAATGCAAACAAATAAAGTGATGATCAACATCAATATAAAAATTCAAAATTTAAATAAAATCAGTGTAAAGAACTGTGCAAAAATACAAATATCACAGATAGATACTGACTCAAAACTTCAATTATATCTCGAAAAAAACAACAAGGGGATTTGTGCTGTATTGGCCGTCAATATCATATATAAGGACGTCTTTCACTTCTCAAACTCGTGGGAGGACTGCCATTACATATGACGATACGTCCGTTCCTACTCCACTCGTAGGAGGACTGCCACTCCCTGGGACATCCTTCACGGGACGATGCATCCGTTCCTACGCTACCCGTAAGAGGACTGCCACTCCCAAGACCAGTTTAATAAGTCAAAACTTGCACCTGCACAGTGTGTTGTCTAGATATGATGACTAGATAAGTTTCTATATTTTAGACCAAAAATATAACTTTTTGGGATGGAACTACGTTAAACACAAGTTATGTCCAGTAAAGGAATGCTTATGGTGTCCAAAACGTACTTATTATTTTATTCCCCGTTGGTTGTGTTGATTTAAAAAAAAAAAAAAAAACGTTTTGATGAGAATGTTTCATTTACAAATAACAAATAGCTTGTCGTTGTTTAAGAACTATTTTGTTTTGGTGTATAAATATTGTAGGCGACAAGGCATTTCACATCTGTGTACATACTACTCCAGAAAACGGTAAAATTGTGAAATAGAAACGGTTAATTTCATTAATGTTTCGTTTTATGTGGATTGCAGGATACATAAAATGACTGATCAGGCCATTCTAACCTTCGCAGGATAAAGCCGATATCTTAAGAGAGTAATTTTATATTTATATACGGTTATGAACACCTTGAATTTTGACCCGGTTTGAAGTTATTTGATATACTGCTACCTGTAAGTCAGATAAATATACAAGAAAATTAGTTTTAACTTTCACAAAGTCACTTTTGTCTTAATGTGGTATTAGTCATCCAAGTTTAATATTTTATGTCGTCTTTTTTCTATTTTTAATATACTTTTGGACATTTTGGCAATAATTTACCATTATTTCATCAGGGCTATAACTGTCAAAAACTGCCAGACGCTTTCGAAACGTAGACATTGAGAGTGAAAGTTCATGACTCATCGGTGATGCCATAATTTATGTTAATATGTCCTTATGTAACTTATGATTCAACGTTGTATAATGAGGCAATGCAAGTCTTCTTTCTTTTTTTCTTTTTTTCTTTCTTTCTTTCTTTCTTTCTTTCTTTCTTTCTTTCTTCCTTCTCTGTGATCTTCTTAAATCCTGCTTTACTTTCGCTTTCATTTTCTTCTTGTTTTCGTCCTCTTCCTCCACCTCCTCCTCCTCCTCCTCCAACATTATTGTTTTCAGCGTTTGATTTGTCTTTGATATATCATTTTGTTGATGGTTGTCATAAAATGAGCTGTCAGATTCAATTCAGCGACTAACCCCCATAGCTCGTTTGTGAACATAATACGCATCAGAAATAATTTATTTATATAAACTCAACAAAAAAAACCTGGCTTATTGCTATGGAGTAAGGTCGGATCTATCAAACCGAGAGGAAACCGAAATTAAAACAACAACAACCCGGGATCTCTTGAATTCTTAAGATACGCTGAGTCAGTGACAGGCTATTTGACTTGTCACCCTCTCTCTCCCCCTCTTAGATCCGCCAATAGAAGGTTCAAGGTGTTCCTAAAACAACAACCATATATTTCCCCTCCTTTACAGGTTTTTTAAAATTAATGTCCAGGACATGTGATATTTTTTCCGCGAGGATGCATTTTGCGATATATTTATACTGTTGTTTTATAAAGCGACTGACAAGTACATATGAAGCACAACAAGTCACACTGACTTGCTTTTGTGGCAAGGCAAATTGATGACGTACACACGTATTAGATAATTAATGTCAAGGAAACTTCAGTCTTCAGCACGGCCGCCGTATGTCAATAATTCTTTGACCATAGTGACACGTTTTTCGGTACTGATACTTTTATCATGAACACATTTAGGGCAGGGTAAAGCGTTTAGTGCGGTACGTCATAGGATCGATCGCCAACGGAGGTTTTCTCTTTATCCAGTATTCCACTTATGGTAGTAAGGTTTCTTTTATGTTGTTTTTTCCTTCTAATATCACGGCATTTGATATATCAGTTATGGATCACATTTTGGAACGGGAAAACCCTTTTTCCCTTTTATTATTTTCTTTCTTTATTTATTTCTTCTTGTTTGTTTGTTTGTTTTTGTTATGTGTTTGTGGGTCTTTCTTTTCTTTTCTTTGTGGTTGTTGTTGTTTTGTTGTTGTTGTTTGTTTATTGTTGTAGGGTGGAGTTGTTCTTGTTTGTTTTGTCTTGTTTTGTTTTGCTTTCTGTATCTTTGTGGGAAATTTAGTTTTCTGCTTGCTATTTCTGCTGGCTTGTTTTTCTTTTTCTTTCTTTCTTTCTTTCTTTTTTTTTGTTTGTTCGGGTTTTTTTTCTTTTGATGGGTTTTTTTAGTTGTTTTTATTTGTCTTTTTTTTTCCTTTTTTTTTTAAAGTTTCTTTGTTTGGTTTATTTTATGTTACTTTTAGTTGATTTTAACCCATTAAAAACATAGTATCAATGCCATTACCAATACCAACATGCCTTAATTCGGTTCTTGGTATGCACGTTTCAACGTCAAGCAGGTGAGTCCAATACATCATTGTAGTTATAGAAATATACATCATTAATATGAATGACCCTTGGCTCACATGCGTGTCAGCAGTAACATAATGTATCTGTGTCTACTGCCGTCAACGTCAAGCGACAAGTGCTACACCCATCGACCTAAGTCGGGCTTTCTCTCCTAGGGGTCAAATATGGCAGAAATATGCATGCTATTCGCCAAATTGGCAAATTAAAATGTAAGAAGATTTTCTAGATGTTCTTTTATCATATATAAAAGTTAATTGTAAGGTATATTAGCTGTGGAGAATGATTTTATGATAATAGTGAATTAATTGGGCAAACATTACAACCGGTAGTTCAGTATTACAGTAGGCTTTATGACCACCAAGGATCTTAAAGGACGATTGGGGTCAGAAGTGAAATTTTAAAGTTGACGGGTTTTTTATCAGTACATCGCAAATTCAAACAATAAAAATTACTAAAAACAAAACAACAACAGCTGTATGATCAACAGAATGGAAAAGATTTACAGAAATAATGTTCCACAGTGGTTAATGGACCTTCCTGGAAATTGTCAAAATCGAGAATGACACCCCTTGCACGTGTGCGTGATGCAAGTGCAAACTATGGAAGTTGTTTCGGTGTGTTGATAAACAGACCTGAACGTTCTTTACTAGGTTACTAGGATGTCTGTGGTCAAAACGTATAACATTAATATTTCAGGTTTCCCTACTTTGTTTTTGAAGAATATATATATATATATATATATATATATATATAGGCTGATAAATCAACTAAAACCAGTAAATAAAAGTTTGACATAATATTTATATCATATAACGAATTTAGGTTCTTACTCGCTCCCCCAAAAGGGTTGCACTCATTATGGACTATGGACAGAAACCAGTTCTTGGATTCCAACGCAGCACCTACCAACTTTAAATGCGTCATCCGGGCTGATTATGCAATGGAGTTCTCATGTTGCGGAATCAATTGTTATAATGCTGCTATTGCAATCGTAAGTCAACAGTATGTTCGGACATAAAAGGGAAACCAATACATCAGGCTACAGTGTTCAAAGGTACCTAGACAGGAAACAAAGAGTGTAAAATCATCAGCTCTGAGCGGGTGATCTGGGTCTTTGTTTCTTCTAGATATGTTATTTCGTGAGTAAGATCGCATTTATAGTTATCGGATTCAATGGTCTTACATTTTTAGTCCTCAAAAGCGCTGGCGGATCCAGATAATTTGGAAAGGGGTGCTTATGTAGTTTCTACCTTTTGGTGGAGAGAACTGGCAGTTTTTAGAATTATATAAATACATTTTCAACAAACAAGAAAGAAGAGCGTGTTGTGGTGACTCTTCCACAGTCCTAGGACGTTTGACCCCAAGTAGTGATCAATGCCTTGTCAAAAGGTGTGTTTCTTTGTTCTTGGTTCTGCTACTATTAACGACACTGTCTGGATGACATATGTTCACTGATATTTTTATTGTCGATAAACATGTTTAGTGTTCTTTTCACGCACAACAAATACGAGTTCACCGTGCAAGTATACATGTTGTATTTCTGTTGAAAGGTGTCAATTTGTTTTTCGCTCAAGAATTTCTGTGTATAATTTTGCGATAAATATAGCTTCGAAACAGGCCAAGTTAAATGACTGATTGAAAACAACTTTCACTGCACAAAGAACAAAATAATCAGGCACCATCAAAGAATACGTGACTACCACAATTTTTTTTTAGACTGGACACAAAGACACAGTTTTTCACTTTCCCCATAGAGAACGAATACAGGGATATACACGTTACACATTTTTTACTCAATCCACAAGGAAACAAACATCATTATTATCCATATGGTTTAAAATACCTTGGTTCATATCAAAGTGTTATGTCCGACTAGAATGTAAAGTGTGACGTAACACCTTGTTTTATACGACTGGTCAGTACTCATTGATACTGACATGTTAAAAAACTGTCACATGTGTTTACAAAGCTGAATACTTATATTTGTTAAAACATATATCTCTCTATCTATCTATCTATCTATCTATCTATCTATCTATAAAACAGAAAAATGTAAATTGGTAATAAAGTGTCAAAAAAGTTATATATTTTAATTTAGGACTATACTGTTTAGTGGATGAATCAGGTGTAATTCGCCTAAGCACCGATATCCGTTATTTCCTATAGTCTGTTTTTAAAAAAAGGAAAATGGTTTGTTTCGTTTTTGGTTTGGTTGTTTTTGATGGTTGGGGGGGGGGGGGGGGGGGGGGGGGTCAAATATATAAATTTAAATCGATAATGGGTAGTAATTAGGCTATTAAACTCACTACCACGTTTTCTTACACACCCGTTGGTGAGCACTTCATTCGTTATTTTTTGATAACACATACTTGTTTACACATGTACGTGTGTTAACAATTTCAAAACATACGACTGGCTGCTCCTAGGTGATGACCAGGTCACCAATGTCATACATCCAATGGAAAAACACAGCACGATCGAAATCAATGACACTGTGACGTATAGTTAACCTGACAATCATCTGTCTGTGACGCGTACGTTAGCTACAAGTGCAAATGCTGCTAATAACTTTTAGTCGATAAAGATGTTAAAATTTGCTGTCGCTTGTTAGATACATTTTAAAACAACTCATAGTAAAATAAACGATATCTAACGGCCACTCGTGTATTATTCTCTATATATTTCGGGACGTAAACATGATACGAATTGGAAGCTCGTTTAACATATACATTACACCGTTTCACTCTCATCATATGAAAATGAAAACAAATATTTGAGATATAGACATATACATTACACCTTTTCACTCTCATCATACGGAAATGAAAACAAATATTTGCGATATAGACATACACATTACCAGGTACATCTTTTCACTGGATAATAAGAAAAATAAATATTTTAAAACTATTTATCATGAACAGAAATACAACAGATTTTTTGTTCTCATTGCATAAGGAAACAAACACACACATGTAATGATACAAATTACACATTTTCACTCTCTTTATAGGAAATAATTTGATATTCGAAACATGGACAAATAAAAATATAATCAGTTTTAGAAATTGTATTAATGTACAAGGTCTGCAGGAGTTTGTTCTAAAAACTTAACTCCCCAGGTTATATATGATGTGTGAGGCAACTGTTTTGAAAAGTGAAATAACGGAATGTTATTTCTCCCCTCCTCCTTGTTCAATACGATTCGATATTTCCAGCCAATAGCCAGAAAGTTTAAGATGGTGGTAACGTTTTCTAGGAATATTAAATATTGCTCTTCTGAAATGATTTGTGACGTTTAAATATGTAGGGGAGGGGGGAGGGGGGGGGGGGACATAGCGCGATGGTAAAGCGATCGCTTGATGCGCGGTCGGTTTGGGATCGGTAGCCGTCGGTGGGCCTGTTGGGCTATTTCAGTGCACCACGACTGGTATATGAAACACCATGGTATGTTTTTATTCTGTGTGTGGGATGGTGAATATAAAAGATCCCTAGCTGCATTAGGACAAATGTAGCGGGTTTTCTCTGATGACTACGAGCCAGAATTACCATATGTTCGACATCCAATAGCCGATGATTAATTAATCAATATGCTCTAGCGGTGTCAAAAGTTTAAATATGTAGGAAACCATAACTAGTTGTTGTTATGGTAACTTTCTGCTTTTGTTTTTGTTGTTGTTTATTGTTCTTTTAGCAAAGATGTTTTTGTAGATTGTTGATTGTTTACCTTCATATTTTGATACTGATTTTATTATTGTTGTTATTATTATTATTATTATTATTATTATTATTGTCGTCGTTATTATTGTTATTATTATTGTTATTGCGGCGGTGGTGGTGATGGTGGTGTTTTTAACTATGATCGTAATGGCGCGAATTATTTTGTAAAATTAAAGCTTGTTTTGTTTAACGACACCACTAGAACACATTGATTTATTATCATCGGCTATTTTATGTCAAACATTTGGTAATTATGACATAGAATGTAAACCCGCTATATTTCTCCATTAGCAGCAAGGGATCTTTTATATGCACCATCCTACAGACAGGGTAGTACATACCACGGCCTTTGATATACCAGTCGTGAGTTATTTTTTAAGCCCTTCAAACTGTTCACATTGACTAACGATTATAATTTACGTTGGTTTCTTTTTATAATAATAATAATAATAAATATTATGTTACCAAGGTCTGTTAGATATATACGAGTAGACAAACCCATTTATGTAAATTTTCACGTTTTTAAAACGTCGAAATAATTTTGTCACACAGAAAACAAATCTAATTAATTTTGTTTTCTTTAAAATCCTATTATTAATGTCTTAAAAGAAAACGTGACAACATTTTGACATTTCACGAGAGACGTCTTGCACCGCCTACTTAAAGATAATACTTGGTCATGTTGTCAGGGTCGTATCTTGGGTGGGGCAAGGGGCAGTAAAAAAGAAACATTAACAAAAAGGTGATATATTTAATTTAAAAATACATTTTTGTCTAATTGGACGTGACCGTACTATATTACTTGGGCTTGATTCTTTTGTGACACCCAGTCCACCCCCACCCCCCACCCCACCCCAGTTAATTTACGGTACGTACGATCCTGGCCGTATTGAAGTTGCGAAGGCTATCACATGGTTACACTATACGTTGCTCATTTACTACCTTAACTCAGAATGTAAACCCTCGTTGATTACATCCCAGCATAACCAAAGAGACATACATACTGACCGACCTAAGATATGAATGACATCGCGTGACATATGACGTAAGATTACATCAGAACGTTGGGGGAAAATGTTACGTAACATTCACTTCATGTTCGTGTCCAGGAATCGAAATTGCCTTATAGTGGTTTCGGGTATATATGATTAATGCCTTCGAAGAACCTAAACAAAATGTGTATGCACATCGCATAATAAAAATGTACGATAGCGAAGAAGATACGTTTATGTGAAAGAGGGTTAAAGGGACTGCCCTGGGTTAGCAACCATTGTAAGATGTTTCTGATCAACACAACCTTTTTGGCGACTACACTTACATATAAAATACATTTTCTTATTTATTTACAGTTAACGTTTGTTTTGTTTAACGACACCACTACGGCACTACAGATTTATTCATTATCGGCTATTAAAGGTAAAACATTTGGTAATTTTTACATATAGTCTTAGAGAGGAAACCCGATATATTTTTCCATCAGTATCAAGGAATAATTTATGCACACCACCTCACAGCCAGGATAACACATGCCACGGACTTGGTATACTAGCTGGAACGAGAAATAGTCCAATATCGACGTAGATTGATCCCAGTTCTTCTTTAGAATGAGTGTTTGAACATCCAATGTGTTTACAGTCGTAGAGGTAATTTTTACATAATACGTCATAATATATATATATATATTTGTCAAGCGTTTACTGCAGCCGTCTGTATAATATATAACCATTAGGATGACAAACAAATAATTTGTATAGACAGACACTGATATTCTACACACACAAAAACCCCCACCATTTAATGTGCAAATATAGTCATCAAAAAATGGCTCCGCATGTCGTACACACGTTACAATGGCTGCAAACTCGGAATTGTCCCTTTAAGTGTCGGAACATGTGTGAGATTCCTGGGTCTTTGTAACGGTGACACAGCACTCTCCAGGGTGGCCCGGCAAAACCCATAACACGACATATTTAGTAATAACCGGTTTTTGACACAAAGGACTGGTGTGTGACGACGGCAGACGTTGCAGTGTGAGAAGAATTAAAGGATATTCTCGAAATGGGGCGGGGGGTGGGGGGGGGGGGGGGGGAGCCAGTGTTTGTGGGAAGCATATGTTTGTTAAAGACGGTTATATCGGAGGGTTAAACACACCTAAGTTGAAGGTCGTTAAGCTAGTAGTTTGGCTTAGTTGTAATGTAGGGTGGGACGTACCTCAGCGGTAAAGCGCTCTCCTGATGCGCGATCGGTCTCGGATCGATCCCCGTCGGTGGGCCCAATGGGCTATTTCTCTTTCTGGCCAGTACACTATGGCTGGTATATCAAAGGCGGTGGTATGTGCTATTCTGTCTGTGAAATAATGTATATTAAAGATCCCTTGCTACTAATGGAAAAATGTAGCGGGTTTCCTCTCTAAGACTCAAATGTCAAATATTACCAAATGTGTGACACCCATTAGCCGATGATTAATAAATCAATACGCTCTAGTGGTGTCCTTAAACCAAACAAACTTTACTTTTAGTTGTAATGTCATATCACTGAGGCGGGGATCTAGTTCAGTACAATACAGAACCATGCGACTGGTATGTCAAAGGCCGTGGTATGTGCTGTCTTGTCTATGGGAAAATGAAGACGGTCAGAAGTACCAAATGTTTGACATCAAATATCCGATGATTAATTAACCAATGTGCTCTAGTTGTGTCGTTAAACAAAACACACTTTAATGTTAAGTGATTAGTTAAATTTGATAAACATACCTGTGTCCCTTGTAATATGTTCTTCTTATTATTATTAAATTGTAAGCTCAAACTAATGGGATGTGTTTTTGTGGGTGTTAGAAGGGATTAGGGGATGGAGGTGGTTTTAACAGTAAACTCTCCCACCACATGTTACATAGGAAAATTATATTAAACATACCTTCTTCTTCTTCTTCTTCTTCTTCTTCTTTCTTCTTCTTCTTCTTCTTCTTCTTCTTCTTCTTCTTCTTCTTCTTCTTCTTCTACTTCTTATTATTATTATGTTGTTGTTGTTGTTACTATATTCTAGTGACCATGTTCAAGGGGGTTTTCTTTTGTCTTTACCGACCCTGGTATCAAACAAAGTCCTTTATTATTATTATTATTATTATTATTATTATTATTATTATTATTATTATTATTTATTGCTGTTTTTGTTGTTGTCGTTGTCACTATATTCTAACGGGCCAGTTCAAGGGAGTTTCCTTATATCTTACTGACCCTGGTGTCAAACAAATCCCTTTTTATCACCCAGTTCCTGGTGGAAGAAAGATTTATTGCAAAACTGATGACGTGTAACGACATTAATATGGCAATAGAGTCACAGAACGTAGCATGCATGGTCACCGAACCGTGACGCATTTGGACCTCTTTTTTTAACTACAGACGGCCATATATTAAAAACAAAAATTGTTACAACCACAACAATAACTGACTACCTTAGGTATATTTTAAAACATTATTTTTAACTTTAAATATTTATATTTAGTTTACAATTCTAGAGATTTCTCAGGGTTATTTTGTTTAGTTACTGGAGTTAGGAATGCGAATTTACAGGGTGTGGGTATTTTTTTGGCATGCTTCCATCAGAGACCTGTTAAGCACGCCTGTTATGGGCACAACCTCTAACTTCGCAGAGCCAAATTTAGCCTTAAATGAGTGGGGTGTCAGTCCGATACTCAGGACCCTGTTATGCACCATTTATTTTTGGATGGCAATATTGTGAGACTCTCAAATTAATGCAGCATTAATATTATTTGGCAGGGTTTTTTTTAATAATACATTTTAAAATACCGGCGAGAGGATTGGATTTTGAATTCTTATTTTCCAAATTCTTTCTCTAAAAATGTAAAGTGAAAAATATCTTGCAAAAATATTGAACATCTATCTAAAACATGAATTATCTAAACTGAAAAAGTGTTATTATTTTAATAAATGTAGAAAAGCGGGTTTTGATGAAAAATTGTCAAAATATGCAACACTTTTTCACATAGAGTAATAGCATAAAAAATAACAAACCTTTCTGAGAACTTTCTGTATGTGTATAAAGCACAACAAATGTACAAAGTATTTTAGGTGTGGGCGGTAAAAGCTAACTGTTATATTTGATAGTGTGTGAATGTAACAATGAATGTATTATTGTCTTATAAATGTAACTAAGAAAAAAAACAATAGTTTATACAGTTCACTTGGTTTTTTCCCCATATGGGTAATGTAAAAGAAAGAAAGACATTCTTTTTATTTAACGACGCACTCAACACATTTGATTTACGGTTATATGGCGTCAAACATATGGTTAAGGACCAGACAGATATTGAGAGAGGAAACCCGTTGTCACCACTTTATGGGTTACTCTTTCCCATTAGCAGCAAGGAATCTTTTATATGCACCATCCCACAGACAGGGTAGTACATACCACGGCCTTTGATATACCAGTCGTGGTGCACTGGTTGGAAAGAGAAATAGCCCAGTGGGTCCACCGACGGGGATCGATCCCACACCGACCGCGCATAGAGCGAACGCTGTACCACTGGGCTACGTCCCGGCCCTAACGTAAAAGGAGAAAAACAGTTAAATGATGATTCGGGGCTTCCAATCCTGACATCAGCTATGTTTCTAGGAATAATAAACAAGTGGGGGGAAAGGAATCAGGGTACTGTTATAGAAGACAAAAAAGGCACTTTTAGTTTATAAAAAGAGTTGGGTTTTTTTTTTCATACTTTTCTGCGTGTGCAAGTGCCCACAATAAACCCCACTCCACCCCCGGTAGGTACGACCCCGGTTTGAATTCATAAAACAGATCATGCGTAATAAATTCCATGGAAGGTGCAGGTCTTGTCGACTTTTCGTTAAAAAAATATTTACGATCATTCAGCGCCGACTTGGGTTTAAATGCAACGTTCGTCATGGATTATAAGACTGATTTTGAATTCATACGAATACATTGCTGCATACCTTACTGATTTTGAATTCATACGAATACATTGCTGCATACCTTACCTTCAGTTTCAGACAAAGGTCCCATTATAAATCACCTTCCAGTGGCGGATCCAGAAAATCTATTTAGGAGGGGAGGGGGGCAATGACATGAATGCCAAGGGAACTTTGGGGGAGGTTTGGAGGGGGATCGTAAAAAACCCTCTGCCTTCTACCGTATATATTGCAGTTACCTCGTATTTTCGTCCTATATTTAAATTCCACTCTTGTTTTACATTTGGCACTGGTATTTTAAATTTGAATTTGACTCCCTGTTTTTTAAAACCGTCTATCTTAGCTGACTCCTGTATTTTAATACTATCTTCCATAGTTTTAAACAATCGTAAAAATTAGCATAAATTAGACGGCCAAAAATTAGTTTTTAAGTGTGTTCAAGTATATTTCCTAATAATTTGTGTAAATTTGACACTTACATGTTGTTTTTATTTGTTGTTTCTTTTTTAATCATATTCTAAAATTGCCTAACTTATGTTTGCAGTCTGGCACAATTGTTGATCTTTGACTACGTTAAGTGTAAGACGGGGACAGAGAGAGAGAGAGAGAGAGAGAGAGAGAGAGAGAGAGAGAGAGAGAGAGAGAGAGAGAGAGAGAGAGAGAGAGAGAGAGAGAGAGAGAGAGAGAGAGAGAGAGAGAGAGAGAGAGAGAGAGAGAGAGATGAGATGAGATATGAAGGGTGGGACATGAAGGGTGGGACATGAAAGAGAGAAAAAATATATGGAAAGAATGGACTTAAACCAAAACACAGCAAAAAAAACCATATCAGTATTTACCTATGCTATGATAATGAATCTCGTGGTTTTCTACTGTTTTTTGTTAATTATTCCACGATACGTTGTTTTCATTCAGTACACTGTAATTTTTACTCTCTCAGCTTGTGTGTTCTAGAAATTATTTAATAAAAGGACACTATATAATCGCAGGTGCTTCCAGATTAACAGTTATTTACACCGTGCAAGATACTGATACCCTTCAGGGCAAACTGTTAATCGCTATCTTGGCTTCCGTGGGTCGTCTCTTCCTGGTGCTTTCACAAATCAAATAACTAATGTAATCAGTTAGTGGACACATTAAAGATGCATTCTCTCATCGCCATCGTAAAACGTCGTGTACTAATTCTAACTGCAAAAACAACCCCATTGTCTTAAAACTGGTGTTAATTCACTATCAGCAGGTGTGGTCCCATGAGTTGATATAATATATAAAAAGAAATGTTGCCATTTTTAATTCATTGTATTACTATGCACTTATATTATTACTAAGTGGTCCGCCATTTTTAGCACTGATATTGCAAATCTTATCGGAGGCAGGACTCGGGATAGGCGTGTTCGAAACCCTAGTGATATATGGGCACGTTAAACTAGATATCTATCTATTGCAAATCGTGCATTTTCATATGGCCTAGAGTAGCGCTGTGCCGTGTTCAGAAGGCCGAGTGCTCGCGGACAATTTGACTGGTACAATTGTCTTTTTTTCATAACACATCGCACGTTGGGCGCAAAAACCAGTCTAGCCAGTGTCCGCTCTCCCTTGTGGAAGCCATGGGAATTTTAAAAACTGGTCTGACATTCGAAGAATAATGACGTTGGCGATCTATTTTGTAAAAATTTAAATTTAAATAATAAAATAATCGAAATTTTAGCTTTATTTTTAAGAGATTATGTCCTCCTGTTGTTTCTTTTTATCAACAAAAATTTAAAATGTCGATATGTTTATGTATATATTGTGTCCCTTGTTTCCTTTAACTATTTCAATAAACAATAATACATAACTGTGTTGTGATTATACATACATACAGATATATATGATGTGAAATTGGGTATGCAACGTTTGTTTTTTCAAAAATAAAACAGTTCGCTTTATATATGAGTTATCAAAATATTTACATGCCAAAACAGTATGGCTTATATTTAACTTGGCGAACTTCCCGTTAAGGATTTTTAATTTTAGTTTTGAATTTTACATGTTTGATACTGTTTTCTTTTATATACAATGATGTAGTTAGTGTTATACTTTTATGAAGCCAGTCAGAATTAGAGATGATATTACTGGAATGGAAATGGAGTTATTATATGGGTTATATATGTCACAAGCTTTGTATATCTTGAATACAAATTTAGTTTTTCTGTACGAATAAAAATCTAATCTTACCTTGCTTGAGGCGATGTGTGCGAGTGGCTTATTACAGCAAAAGGCAGGCAAACGACGACTAAAATGGTCCACAGTCCCATTTTATTCGAAAAAAAGACTTTTTCAAAATTCAGATTATCCTCTCCAACGTTACGGTGGACTGGAGCAGACGATAAGTCTCTTTCTGGATATCGCAAAGTCCCGTTACCGTCTGCCTGTGCTCACTGCAGCCCCAGGCTCTGTTCCCGAAGTTGTTCTCTCGCTGTATCATAAATCATAGGTCTTCACGACAAATGTACGCAGAGTAATACACCTGTCTTAGTGTCATGTTGTGATGTATTGTTGTCTTCGGAATATGTGTATTTAATGTGCTATGGAGTTAGCTTATAATTCAAATTTGAAAATACACTTTCGTTGTTTATTGCTTTGGAGAGGTCAAATATTTATTGACTGGTGGTTGGTTTTTTTTTTAGATGTTTTCTTTTCTATTTTCGACTACAAAAACATACCTACATCAAAATTTGGAAATAAAACTTTCGTTGTTTATTGCTTTGGAGAGGTCAACTATTTATTGACTGGTGTTTTTTTGGGGGGTGTTTTCTTTTCCATTTTCGACTACAAAAATATACCTACATCATCTTTATAAAAACGTGTCTTTTCATTGTGTTACTCCCCTTAACATCATTGCTATTGTTATTATGATTACGATACCGTTGTTGTCTGTTTGCTTTTATCGTTATCATCATCATCATCATCACCACCATAATCATTATCAGCAATTGCAGCAGCAGCAGCAGCAGCAGCAGCAGCAGCAGCAGCATTAACATCAACACCATCACTCCATCACAACCATACTCAATCACGTTGATGTTTGTAAAATGTACTTTTAACTTTTTTCAATTTCATATGAAAATATTATCGACGCCGGTAATTAAAATGCTAGTATGTGTCAATCTCAACATAATAATGACCTTGAAATGTCAACTAATGAAAAGTAAATTGCTAAACTTTGCCAACGTATGCATAATAGAATTCTATTTATTTTGCAAAGAAAATAATATGAAGTATTCTGTTTGACATTAGTAACGCACAAATTAATTTTATTTTCGTGTTTACCCGGTATGTCAAATTAAGGTCCAAGTACCCATTTCTTTAACACAGTTCAACCATGTGGGCTGTTTGTCCAGGACAGAAGTTAACTGTTACCACTCCACCCTACTGATACCTGTTCATGAGAGGGAGCGATCTCAACCTCTCGCTAGACTGGTATTTATGCTTAACTTCAGATGAATATGATGTGATAAAAAAGGTTATGGTACCAGTCAAATTGTTCGCCTTCTGGGTTGTATTTCATTTCGTTGCATTTCAACTTATTTTCGTGCTTGTATCCAATTAATATTCAAGCACGCTGTCCTGGGCTCGCACATCAGCTGTCTGGACTGTCTGTCCAGGACAGTAGTTGTTAGTGGTTAGTGGGTGAGAAAAGGGTGTAGTGGTCTTACACCTACCCGTTGAGTCGTTAAAACTCGCTCTGCGTGGGAGCCGGTACCGGTCTGCGAACCCTGTACCTACCAGCCCTATGTCCGATGGCTTAACCACGACACCACCGAGGACGGTTCTGGGTTGTAGTTGGCTTTGGAATACGAACATATTTCATTTCATTCATTTCAATTTATTTTCGTACTTCTATCCAAGTAAGCTTCAAGCACGCTGTCCTGGGCACACACACACACACACACACACACACACACACACACACACACACACACACCACAGCTATTTGGGCTGGCTGTCCAGGACAGAGAGTTAATTATTAGTTGTTAGTGGCTAGTGAGAGAAAATAGGGTGCAGTGGTCTTACACCTACCCATTGAGTCGTTAAAACTCGCTCTGCGTGGGAGCCGGTACCGGTCTACGAACCCTGTACCTACCAGCCCTATGGCTTAACCACGACACCACCGAGGACGGTTCTGGGTTGTAGTTGGCTTTGGAATACGAACATATTTCATTTCATTCATTTCAATTTATTTTCGTACTTATATCCAAGTAAGCTTCAAGCACGCTGTCCTGGGCACACACACATACACACACCACAGCTACTTGGGCTGTCTGTCCAGGACAGAGAGTTAGTTGTTAGTTGTTAGTGGCTTGTGAGAGAAAATAGGGTGCAGTGGTCTTACACCTACCCATTGAGTCGTTAAAACTCGCTCTGCGTGAGATGTAGCCCAGTGGTACAGCGCTCGCTCGATGCGCAGTCGGTGTGCGATCCATCCCCGTCGGTGGCCCCATTGCGCTATTTCTCGTTCCAGCCAGTGCACCATGACTGGTATATCAAAGGCCGTGGTATGTACTACCCTGTCTGTGGGATGGTGCATATAAAAGATCCCTTGCTGCTAATAGAAAAGAGTAGCCCATGAAGTGGCGACAGCGGGTTTCCTCTCTCAATATCTGTACGGTCCTTAACCATATGTCTGACACCACATAACCGTAAATAAAATGTGTTGAGTGCGTCGTTAAATAAAACATTTCTTTCTTTCTTTTTTAAAACTCGCTCTGCGTGAGAGCAGGTACCGGTCTGCGAACCCTGTACCTACCAGTCTTATGTCCGATGGCTTAACGACGATACCATCGAGGCCGGTTCTGGGTTGTAGTTGGCTTTGGGATACGAACGTAGCACCTGCCCGCCTTAAACTCGGCGACTTAATTACTGAGTCACCGAGGCCGACTTGACACGTGGGACAGGTTCTCAACAGGTATGAAGCCATTTAAATACTTGCCTGACGAGTTGGTTGTGCATTTGTTTCCCAGTCTTTTCACTCTTAGTTGAAACAAATATTCACTGTGGGATATATTTTATGATGGATAATTACCGATATTAAATTTTCATATCAGTACTTTTAAATGGGAAAATTATACCAGTTAGGAATGGGTGCACAACTGAAAAGAATACTATATTATTGAAGGCAAACTGTTCGAGTTAAACCTATAATTATTTATATCTGTGTCTCACTGTCTGTCCGTCTGTCTCTCTGTCTCTGTCTCTCTCTGTCTCTCTGTCTCTGTCTCTGTCTCTCTCTCTCTCTCTCTCTCTCTCTCTCTCTCTCTCTCTCTCTCTCTCTCTCTCTCTCTCATTAAAATAACAACAGATTTTACTTTGATTTGCATTTGGCGAATGGCAGCTTAAAGGCATACTGTCACAGACCACTGACCTGTTTCATGGCCTAATAAAGTATCACTTAAAAATATATACATTTGATTTGTCCCTAAACATACTTTATTCAATCATCTAAGCAAACACCATACTCCACTTATTAATGATATTTTGTAAAAATAACTGAATTATGGCAATGCTCCATAATTCAAAAACTAACATTGCTGAGAGGGTTGACATGGATTTTACTCCATCTTGATGTAGATAAAGTGATGCAATAGTTAGATTTGGTCTGTAAAAATTAATGTAATTTTTATTTATTATTCATTAAAAGAGAAATAAGGTCCTTAAATCTGTGACAGTATGCCTTTAAACCTATGCATGGATTACAAATATATTGCAACCGTGTTCATCTTCCAGATTATTGTTTCTTATTCCAGAAACGAGATGCGAACTCAGTACCTATCAGTCTTAAAGCCGATGGTTTAACCTCTACAACCATGCGGCCGGTTACATAAAATATGTTTTAGGTGTTGTTGTCTTTTTATGAATGTCATTTGTGTACATCGACCCGACAGACGCGAATTTGCATCCTGTTTGACCTCTGACCTGTGGAGTCTTGTTGTTTTCTGTCAGTCATAAATGACTCTTGCTTGGAGTAGTGACCGGTCCATCTGTTTATCTGTTGACCCAAAGCACTCGTGTGTGCTGGACCGTGTGACGTGACCCTGATTTAGAGAAAACATCATTTAAAACCAACAACCCGGCTGTATTTGCTACATATATATACTAGTATGTTAATGCGTCGACACTGGTGACAACTTGTGTCACAGTGGATGACGGTTCAAGGTAGCAGTCTACTAAACACCATCTCAACGGGTCAAAGTTGAAAGTGCATCTTACGTTGAAAAGCGAATTAAAGGGGCTATCCTGAAGTTTGGGGTCATTTTAAAAGGTTTTCGGCAAATACAATATTTATTTATTTTTTACATTATTTAAGTTTATAATTTACTTACATTCATTTTTCGGCAAGACTTCCGATCGTTCCAGCATTCGGTATATTCAGGCTTAGGGTTAGGGTTAGGGTTAGGGAACGTTCGGAAGTCTTTCGGTTTTTTTGTTTGTGGACATCGTAATGTTTTGTGATATCTCTATATCGATTTTTGTCCGAAACAATTTCATACGTACGAGTTTACTATTTATTTCTTCCTATGGACAAACGAAATTCCAAATGTATTTATCCGTATATTGCTTTAAAGGGACATTCCTGAGTTTGCTGTAGTTTTTAAGGTGTTATCGACTAAGAGAGACTTTTTAACGATTGTAATTACATATTTAATATATTTTTCTGCATGGAATATTAGCGGCTGTATATTAAACGTGTTTCTGACCGTTCGAATATTTGTACTAGGTTAATTTCATTTTATTTCCTGAAATATATTTTTTGGTACGTACGAAATTATTGAAGACAAAATCCAGTTTGGGCTTCTTACAAATATTAAGACGACCAGAAACACATTGAATATGCAGACACTGATATTCTAAAGAACAAAATATATTTAATATGTAAGTTTAATCGTAGAAATATTTTATTAGTCGGAAACATCTTACAATGCAGAAAACTCAGGAATGTCCCTTTAAATATAAGGTAAGACGTATTATATAAACAAAAAAGAAAAAAACAGGGTGTAAGTTTATTTTGTCACTGTGCTCGAAATATTAACGTTGTATCTAAAATTAGAGTGTCAGGTTGTTGGGTTTTTGTGTGTGTGCGGAATTAGGGTAGCCAAAGACACCGGCCTCGGTGGTGTCGTGGTTAAGTCATCGGACATAAGGCTGGTAGGTACTGGGTTCGCAGCCCTGTACGGCTCCCACCCAGAGCGAGTTTTAATGACTCAGTGGGTAGGTGTAAGACCACTGCACCCTCTTCTCTTTCACTAACAACTAACAACTAACCCACTGTCAACTAATAACTAACCCACTGTCTAGCCAGTGCACCATGACTGGTATATCTAACCCACTGCCTAACATCTAATCCAGTAACTAACTAACGAACTAACGAACGAACGAACGAACGCACCAACCAACCAACCAACCAACCAACCAACCAACTAACTAACTAACTAACTAACTAATTAACTAACTAACCCACTAACTAATCCACTATCAGTCTAGGATCGATCCCCGTCAGTGGGCCCATTGGACTGTTTTCCGTTCTAGCCAGTGCACTATGACTGGTATATAAAATGCCGTGGTATGTGCTATCCTATCTGTGGGGAGGTGCATATGATAAGATCCCTTACTACTAATGGAAAATATAGTGGGTTTCCTCTCTATGACTGTCAAAATTACAATATATTTGACATCCAATAGCCGATGATTATTAAATCCATGTGCTCTTGTGGTGTCGTTAAACAAAACAAACTTTTTTATTGGTTGAAATGAGAAAAATAAATAATAATAATAATAATAATAATAAGTCAAAGACGCTTCCTGTTATATCCGAAATTAGCAGCATAACCCCCATTTTTTTCTAAGGGCTTATAGGTTTTATATTGATTGTTTCATGTACCAGCAAACAGAAAATTATTACACTTTTGTCGTGTAACCTATACTAGTTTCAGTATCCAAAGCACATAAAGTATATTAGTTTAATGGGAATATATAGTATTGTTTTCATGAATAAACACTGTCATATATTACAACCAATCAGAGCTGCACTTGCTATTACGCCATAAGGGGGAGGGACGTATCCTAATGGTGAAGCGCTCGCTTGATGCGCGGTTGGTTTGGGATCGATCCCTGTTGGTGGGCCAATTGGGCTATTTTCCGTTCCTGCCAGTGCACCATAACTGGTATATCAAAGACCGTGGTATGTGCTACCCTGTCTATGGGACAGTTCATATAAAATATCCCTTGCTACTATGGAAAAATTTAGCGGGTTTCCTCTCTAAGACTATATGTCAAAATTATCAAATGTGAGACATTCAATAGCCGATGATTGATAAATCAATGTGCTCTAGTGGTGTCATTAAACATAACAAACGTCTTCTATTACCCCATAACTGTTTGAAGGTACACTTTGAACTATGACACGTGAGTGGCTATTTAGTGCAAGGCAACCTCTACTGGCTGCCTATCGAGGTACTCTAAACCTAGATAGACCGGCCTCGGTGGCGTCGTGGCAGGCCATCGGTCTACAGGCTGGTAGGTACTGGGTTCGGATCCCAGTCGAGGCATGGGATTTTTAATCCAGATACCGACTCCAAACCCTGAGTGAGTGCTCCGCAAGGCTCAATGGGTAGATGTAAACCACTTGCATCGACCAGTGATCCATAACTGGTTCAACAAAGGCCATGGTTTGTGCTATCCTGCCTGTGGGAAGCGCAAATAAAAGATCCCTTGCTGCTAATCGGAAAGAGTAGCCCATGTAGTGGCGACAGCGGGTTTCCTCTCAAAATCTGTGTGGTCCTTAACCATATGTCTGACGCCATATAACCGTAAATAAAATGTGTTGAGTGCGTCGTTAAATAAAACATTTCTTTCTTTTTCCCGTTTTGTAATCCGTGTCCATACAATCACGATAGTAATATATATCAGAGTGGCCTAGATTATCTTTTCTATTTATTTATTTGTTTGTTTATTTTTTTTTTTTTTTTTTTTTTTTTTTATGAATTGCCATATTTGTATATTCCGTAAAAAAAAATTGTATTGTGGCCGTGCCAAGGTTATATTCCGTAATATACCCACATGATAATGTATGACAGTGCGTTAATAGATATAATAACACAAACGATTAAAATCTCAGCCATATTTCCTGTAAAATACTTATAGTTCCTTGTACCAGATATTATTCTATGCAAACCCTTGTTCGCATTCAGACATTGTTTACAGAAGCTGTGTAGCACGGCTTTTAGCACCTGCACTGGGGTACAAATGTGGCAGTCCTCCTACAGACGATGTTGGAACCATATATCGTGGTCAAGACCTGAAGACTAATTCACAAAGCTTTCTTAAGCTGTCTTTAAGCCTTGGTTATCTTTTTGCAATGCAATGCGAGATAGAAAAGTGAATTTGGCACCATATCTCCAAAATACTCAGTGGCGTAGGAAGGTGCCAAAAAGTATTAATATCGTGTCACGTTTCCATTCATATTGCTGGGGTATTTAAATGAATGAACAACAGTAGGAAGGAAATGTTTTATTTAACGACGCACTCAACACATTTTATTTACGGTTATATGGTGTCGGACATATGGTTAAGAACTACACAGATATTGAGAGAGGAAACACGCTGTTGCCACTTTATGGGCTACTTTTTTCGATTAGCAGCAAAGGATCTTTTATATGCACCATACCACAGACATGATAGCCAGAAAGTGGGGCGCGCACACGTACATCCATCCATACATCCATCCATCATCCACCCACCCACTCACCCACCCATCCACCCATCCATCCATCCATCCATCCATCCATCCATCCATCCACCCAAAAAAATCCATCCATCCATCCATCCATACATAGGCCTACATACATACATCATATTATGCTCCCCGCCCCGCTTCATACGCCAGTAGTTCTTAGTGAGGCATAACTCCTTTTGGTATCGGTATTGTGCAGAAATGTGTTATTGAATATGCTAATGGAGGATTCATAATCGTACTGTATTTCACGGCTTCTATTTCACACTTTAAACACTTTTATATTGTGCTGGTGAGCAAGTTAACGCATAAAAATATTGTAGCTGTTCTCGAAACAAAGACATTGCAGCTGTACTTATTCAAACGAGCTCTGTCCGGTGCTAGTTTTGATCTAGTGAAGTAGTCTGGGAGTGGCAGTCATCTGTGTTGTCATGCAAAAGGAATGAATTCTTCAGTAAAGGAGCTCACCGAGAGTGGCTGTCTTCCTATAGACTAGACACCGGATAGGGATTCTTGGGATCATCCACTATTTTGACAAATTCCAAATGTATGTGTGCAGAGGTACGGTCCTGATCATGTGTTACGGTTTTGCCGTTCAGATGTAATAATATATATTTAACAGCAAAATAGAGTCACGTACATATGTATTGATAATATCAATCTGATTAAAATTAGCTCAACTGGACTACCAGTAGATCTGACAGTATTGCGTGGACTCCCATGTCCAGGTGACATTTCATCTATAAATAACAAATTTAAATATCGACAAATTACACTTCGCCTTTTATAGCGTTATTCGGAAGCAAATTCTAAAAATATCGGGCGAGACTATTTATGCAATAGGTGAACTTGTTGGTCTATTTTAACATTAAAAAAAACACAGGTGGGGGAGTGCAGTAATAAACTCTGGATTGCATACTGGTATAAACAGATTTTATGGCTATACCATCACGGGTTTTGTTTCGTCTTGAAACGAATTTTATATAAAATTGAAATTAGTTTCCGGTATACTTCGTAATTCACCCGAATCATTTCATATACCCTCGGCATAATCTCGCTTGGTGCGCGGTCGGTTTGGGATCGATCCCCGTCAGTGGGCCCATTGGGCTATTTCTCGTTCCAGCTAGTGCATTGACTGGTACAGCAAAGGCCGTGGTATGTGTTATCCTATCTATGGGATGGTGCATATAAAAGATCCGTTGCTGCTAATCGAAAAGAGTAGACCATAAAGTGGCGACAGCGGGTTTTCTCCCTCGATATCTGTGTGGTCCTTAACCGACGCCATATAACCGTAAATAAAATGTGTTGAGTGCGTCATTAAATAAACCATTTCCTTCCTTCCTTTTAATCCCGAATGTTTTCAAATTCTTTTTAAATAACTGGCATGATTTTGCAAGTAAGGTTTTGATTGGTCGAATGAAAGGTCAACTGGACATGAACTCCAACGGGGTGCTGTTAGATCCACAGGTAATAGTAATTAACCAGTGGAGCTAATTTTAATTAGATTGAGATAATATCTACATAGACACACCATAGCCAGCTTACGTATACCCAATAAAGAACAATTCATGAATATTGGTAAGAAGACAAAAAAGAAGAATTAAGATGTGAGAGGGATTAAAAAAAGGGGTAGGGAAAATAGTTTTATCCAATTGATGTGTGTTTCTATTAATTATTCTTACCAAGGTCTTTCATATTATGTCCTTTTATCTTTGAATAAATTACGGTCGGGACGTAGCCCAGTGATAAAGCGCTCGATCGATCCCCGTCGGTGGGCCCATTGGGTTATTTCTCGTTCTAGCCAGTGCACCACGACTGGTATATCAAAGGTTGTGGTATGTGCTATCCTGTCTGGGATGGAGCATAAAAAGATCCCTTGCTACTAGTGAAAAAATGTAGCGGGTTTCCTCTCTAAGACTTTGTCAAAATGACCATATGTTTGACATCCAATAGCCGATAATTAATTAATTAATGTGCTCTAGTGGTGTCATTAAAACAAACTTTACAAACTTATATTTTGAATAGATTACCTTGCGAAATGACGATGTGTTTTACTGATATTGGGTTGCGTTTAAAACAAAGGGAAACTGATACTAGTGGAGAAAAACATACGCGGTTCACAAAGTCTGTGTTTGTATTTATGTAAGCTATACAATGCGAGATAGAAAAGTGAATTAGGCACCATATCTCACATCTTCATAAATCAAGGCTAATATTCGTTCCTCGTATTCAGCCTTGATACATGTAGTCAAGAAATCGTGCCACAAAATGCTTAAATTTCATTGGATGCGATGAGATCTGATTGCAACAATCGCAACGCTCCTTATAGATTCCCTTGCTATTGTAAACAAAGATGGCAGCGTCAGCGTCCGTGGAAACGTGTCGTGTTTGTCACGATATGTTAAAAAAAAGGTTTCGGCGTTTAATTTTTTATATTGCTTTCAAGATTGTCACATGTTACCGATGCTGTGATTGGTCAGTGATGTCATAGTGTAAGGGACATAATCGGTGTTACAAATTTTCTTCCAATAGAGGGCGCTAGTAGTGGATATCAGTAATCTTGACTACGTGTATCAACGCTGAATACGAGGAACGAATATTAGCCTTGATTTATGAAGATGCATATCTCAGTGCTGTAGGAAGGTGCCACCTTCACTTTGCCACTTTAACTATTTTGCTTACAAACCCTTTGGTGAGAACATCATTCGTTAGTTTTGATAACACATACTTGTCTACATACATGTACGTGAGTTAAGGTCTCACTACACAGATGTCATCTGCCATTGAAACCCATGTTAAATTGCCCAACTTCAAATGAAGATTTCCAACAGAACAGGTTCTCGTTGGCACTAAGAACATACACCATTGCGAACATACATTATGTAAGCATTTATTTTCACTCCAAAATTGAAAACATTTCCGTCTCAGTTTTTTGCTATAAGACCGCATCCAGATGTAGTACTGGTCAGAACAGGTGGTTCATCAACCGATTCACTCCTGTTGTGTCTTGCGCTATACACCCATGTCCCAAAAGGTCAATGCACAATATTACAAAATAACATGGACAAAATACAGCCAGAAGGCTTACCATTAAACATACATATTATTTTAATTCTTCCCCACTTCCTAGAAGTGAATATGTGAACCACAACATATGTCACAATTAGGAACTCTAGTAGACCGTGATGAACGAACTCTCACCCGGAAGTGATCTGTGTAGTGAGACCTAACAATTTCAAAACATACGACTGGCTCCTCCTATGTGTTGACCAGTGCCTAGTTCAGCCAGACCGAGCAGAAAAACGTCCGCTAGACTGGTTTATGCGCTTCATGTTAAAAAGAATGACCATTTTGGAATCCAGTCAAAATAGTTCGTAAACGTTAGCAAAAAATGACTGGCTGGACTTAGAGTAGGTCATTAATGCCATACATCCAATGAAAAAACAACAACAGCACACTCTAAATCGATTACACTGTGACCTATAGTTAACCTCACAATCATTTGTCTGTGACGCGTAAGTGCAAGGACTGTAAATAACTTTTAGTCGAAAAACATGTTAAAATGTGCTTAAAATCTGGGTTTTGAGGATATGTAAGAAATAGAATAATACATTTGTGTCCGTTAGGTACCATTCATCTTACAACTCGTTCTTTGAAATACATTTTAAAACAACCCGTTGTAAGATAAATGGTATCTAACGGTCACTCATGTACTATTCTCTATATGCTTTTCCACGAATGCAACCAATATGCATGACAATTGCTTCAAATATAGACCTACCAATCAAGAGAAGTCTATGTCTGGCGCATTTTCTTTTTATAACAACTGTTGGACTGGGGGCGTGTAATTCATGCATAATGTTAACCTGTGCATAACGCAAGTTGTGCTACATCATGTAAGACTTTGTTTCATTTATCAACCTGGACAGGTGAGGCATGAAAACTGACAACAAGCTCATGAGTTGTCATGACAAGAAAGGGATGGGCGCGGGCAGCCATGTTTGGCTACATAACAAGCCGCAGTGTGCCAGGGTTGAACAAAAACCTCATTCATGGCTATTTCAATAAATTGGTCAACACATTTTGCTCGATCATTCGTTTCTCTGTGGCATAATAATATGTATTAGCAAGGACATAAAGAGTCATGTACCTGTGCATAACAAGATATAACTGTGTCAGAGACGAACAAAAACTAATTCATAGTTATTTCAGTAAATTGGTCAAATTATTGTACTCGATCTTTTGTTTGGGTTTGGGGTTCTTTTTTTCTGTTTTATTGTATTTGTTGTTTGTTTGGGGATTTTTCTGTTTGTTTTGGGGGTTTTGTATGTGTGTGTGTGTGTATGTGTGTGCGTATGGGTGTCTGTGTGTGTGTGTGTGCGCGTGTGTGTATATAAGTGTGCATGTGTGCGCGTGTGGAGTGGTTGGTGGTTTTTGTGTCGTTTTTTTTATTTTGTTTTTTTCTTGGTGTGTTTTTTGGAGGGGTTGTTTGTTGGGGGGGGGGGGATTGCATGACATAGCGTATATCATATATTAATCGGAACGTAACTTAAATGCATAGAGTATAGTAATTTTTAAGACGAAAAAGGTACTACTTTCCTCTGTTATCCCATAATCGTTCAATAGCAGGAAGGTGGTGATTCATTTTCCATAGTATTATTTATAGTTACACATCAGAGTTAAATATAACATACACAACCGAATATTCGTCATTGGATTCATCTATTGATCTTTGCAAGTACTGCAAATTAAACGTGACACGGACCTCTTGAGGAAAATGTGCAATAAAATGGAATGATGAATCCATTCTTACAACTGTCATCTATCTTGGGCAGTTGTCACCTGGGATCTCTTGAAGCAATATTTCATGTTTTATATATCTGTCTGTCTCTATGTCTACCTGTATGGCTGTCTCTCTCTCTCTCTCTCTCTCTCTCTCTCTCTCTCTCTCTCTCTCTCTCTCTCTCTCTCTCTCTCTCTCTCTCTCTCTCTGTATGTATGTATGTGTGTGTGTATATATATATATATATATATATATATATATATATATATATCTGTGTATGTGTGTGTGTGTGTGTGTGTTAGTCTCTGTGTGTGAGAGAGAAGAGGGTGTATTGACCTTACACCTACCCACTGAGCCCTTGAGAACTCGCTCTGGGTTGGGCTGGTACCGGGATGCAAACCCTGTACCTACCTGCCTGTAGTTCGATGGCTTAACCACTGCGCCACCGAGGCCGGTTTCAGAATTTTTGCTAGCCCATAACAATCTCACCGCACACGGTGAGCTACGTGCTGAGCTAGTATGCTCAGGTAGCCGACCACAGTTATTTGTGAATCTGCAGCTCACATTTATGCATACCAGCCCATGGCATCCTAAAAATAAAGAGAGATACAGGTATTTTTAGTCTCAAGGAAATTACAACAAAGGGTCATAATTATAAAGAGGTCTTATTTCAAACACTTTTAGTTAAATTTGTGTTTGTGTTACTTTCATCATAATGTGTCCAAATTGCAGGATTTTGGGTGCATGTTTTGACAATGTTCACACCCATACGAACCACACCCAAGCGGGAGTCTGCGGATATTACACACATATTTATGGACATTTTGCTCATCAAACCTTACAAAAAAAGCTCTCATTTGAATAAAGGTTTAGCTATTAAATTTTGCACAACATCAGCTTGTTTGAAAATTACTCAAAATGATCACGACCCACTTTTGTCACAAGGAAAACCCGGTGTATGAATACCTAGCCTCATTACACCTAAACCGTTTGCACTGTTTCTGCCAAAACAATTGCCATTTTAAAAAAGAACTCATTAGCTATCGCTAAGCTTAAGAATTTACTTCTTATTCAAAATAATTTTCCTTCAAACGTAGATCTGTGCAAAAACAACACGCAAACTCTTTACACAAGGGAGCTAACTGTATACTGCTACCAATGACGAACGACGTCACGCGTTTGTTAGATGAAGAGAAATGTTTTATTTAAAGGGATATTCCTGAGTTTGGTACATTGTAAGATGTTTCCGACTAATAAAATATTTCTACGATTAAACTTACATATTAAATATATTTTCTAGTTTAGAATATCAGTGTCTGTATTTCAATGTGTTTCTGGTCGTCTTGATATTTGTAAGAAGCCCAAACTAGATTTTGTGTTCAAATAATTTCGTACGTACGAAAAAAACATATTTTAGGAAATAAAATGAAATTTAATCTAGTACAAATATTAGAACGATCATAAACACGTTTAATATACAGCCACTAATATTTTATGCAGACAAATATATTTGATATGTAATTACAATCGTTAAAAAGTCTCTGTTAGTCGATAACATCTTAAAACTTGCAGCAAACTCCGGAATGTCCCTTTAACGACGCACTCAACACATTTTATTTACTGTTATATGGCATCAGACATATGGTGAAGAACCACACTCATATTGAGATAGGAAACCCGCTGTCGCCACTTTATTCGCTGAAGAGCAGAATCGAAACAACTTCAAACGACCTACTTGCCCACCTGCGGTGTACAACTGTGTACGTCAAATCTGTATGTGTAAATCGCTGGCACAAGCTGCTGTATATTATGTAATCAGTTTTGTATGTGATGTTTATATATGTTCTATGGATCTCTGATCTGAAATAAAAATCTATTATTATTATTATTATTATGGGCTACTCTTTTCTAGTAGCAGCAAGAGATCTTTTATATGCACCATCCCATAGACAGGGTACTACATACCACGGCCTATGGTATGCCAGTCGTGATGCACTGGCTGGAACGAGAATTGTTAAATGATTACAAAGCGAAGTTTGGTTTTCACAGAATAAACAATATTTAATAATCGTGGCGCAGTAATCGGGATGACCCCCCCCCCCCCAAAAAAAAAAAAAAAAAAAACCCCAAACAAACAAACAAACAAACAAAACAAAACCCACTCGAGTTCATATCTGCAAGATATAGCATCCCATACGAGCGTTCTATCCACGAAGCTCAATACTGCCATTTTGTTTACAATAAAAAATGACGTCAAGTAATTGTTTTACGCTTGGAAGCAAAGTTTGGTTCCCACAGTATAAACAACGATATACGAATAGATGGGCAATGGTTGAGATGAGAAAAACAACAACAAAAGAAACACATCGACTTCATATCCTACACGACATCGCGCCTCAAGCCACCAAGATAAATATTGCCATCATGTTACAATGACAAATGACGTCACGCAATTGTCAGACTCTTGAATTCGAGAGCGGGACGTAGCCCAGCGGGAAAGCGCTCGCTTGATGCGCGGTCGGTCTAGGGTCGATCTCCGTCGGTGGTCCCATTGGGCTATTTCTCGTTTCAACCAGTGCATCACGACTGGTATATCAAAGGCCGTGGTATGCGCTATCCTGTCTGTGAGATTGTGCATATAAAAGACCCTTTGCTGCTAATCGAAAAGAGTAGCCCATGAAGTGGCGACAGCGGGTTTCCTCTCTCAATATCTGTGTGGTCTTTAATCATGTCTGACGTCATATAACCGTAAATAAAATGTGTTGAGTGCGTCGTTAAATAAAAAATGTCCTTCCTTCCTTCCACATCACAAACAATGAACGACGAATCGTTGGGCTTTGGTTGGGACGATTACAACAAGACTCGACTTCGTAAACCACTTGCACCGACCAGTGATCCATAACTGTTTCAACAAAGGCCATGGTTTGTGCTATTCTGCCTGTGGGAAGCGCAAATAAAAGATCCCTTGCTGCTAATCGAAAAGAGTAGCCCATGTAGTGGCGACAGCGGGTTTCCTCTCAAAAGCTGTGTTTTCCTTAACCATATGTTTGACGCCATATAACCGTAAATAAAATGTGTTGAGAGCGTCGTTAAATAAAACATTTCTTTCTTTCATATCCTTTACGGCATCGTGCACTACCCAATAAACTCAATATTGTCATTATGTTACAATGCCACATGACATCACACAATTGTTAGACTCTTGGAAGCTAAGTTTGGCCTCTGTGCAGCATAAACACCGATCGTGGGGCACTGAGTGATATGTACGGAAAAACAGAAACACTCGAGTTTATATCTTACAAGATATTGCACATAAGGCTAGCGCTTTACCCACTAAATACCAATATTGCCATTAGGTTACAATGACAAAATTTAATGACGTCACACAAGTATTTGACAGCATAAACAACGTTCTAATGCGGACGAGTAAAACCCATCTAATCGACTTCCTATCGTACAGGGGGCGAGAGTAGTCCAGTGGTAAAGCGCCCGCTTGATGCGCGGTCGGTCTGGGATCGATCCCCGTCTCGCTCCAGCCAGTGCACCACGACTGGTACATCAAAGGCCGTGGTATGTGCTATACTGTCTATGGGATGATGCATATAAAAGATCCCTTGCTGCCAATCGAAAAAAGTAGCCCATGAAGTGGCGACAGCGGGTTTCCTCCTTTAATATCTGTGTGGTCCTTAACCATATGTCTGACGCCATATAACCGTAAATAAAATGTGTTGAGTGCGTCGTTAAATAAAATATTTTCTTCCTATCGTACACGACATAGCGCCCTAATACTGCGATCGTTCAATTCTGAGATCATCCGATGATGGGCTTCCAAAATGACAATGATAGCATTTGACCCAGTTTTGGTTCTAATGTTCGAATATTTGGGCCCTGGCTCATACACCACGTGCTGTTCTTTACAGTGGTATAAGGGTGGCAACATTCTTGTGGATTTTTCTCGAGAGTCGCCTATACGTATATATAACACACATTTACCACTGTCTCTTAAAAAGTATAAAACATAAGTTTTATAAACATATGAGATTTTCAAATCGGTATATGTTTAACACTGTGAAATGTTCTGTGATACATTGTGTGGATAGTTCGGTGATGTATTGTTATATTGTGTTTATCACAGTTCAATAAACTGTTCCCGTGGTCTGACCACGACTTTTGTATTTATCTTTTTCAGATTTGATTGCTGGTAATTTGTATTGATATGTATTATTGTGGTTTTCGTCAATATTACTCTTTCACCGCTATTTACTCCGTGTTTTATTGGCAATTTTATCGCCCCAAGTTCAGCCAGCGAACGTTTCGTTAATGTTCGCGAACTATTTGATTGGTACCCGATGTGGCAATTTGGTTTAACGTAAAGCGCATAAACCAGTTTAGCGGACGTTTTTCTGCTCGGTCTGGCTGAACGAAGATCTGTTTAGTATATATTTATGTAGCGCGAGTCACCTCCAGCCCTCCGCTTATTGATATTGATATGTTGGGGAAGGCAAGAGAAAACTCTGTGTAATGCTTTGGCAATCGTCGACAAATCAATACAAATAATGGGAGGGCTGGAGGTGACTTAATCTGATTAAAATTAGCTCTACTGGTTTACCAGGATTAGGCGAGTCAACTACTCGCCGCCAAGAGTCAGCGATGAAGTATGAATCTAGCTTACTACTACTACTACTACTACTACTACTACTACTACTACTACTACTACTACTATAACTACTACTACTACTACTACTATTACTACTACTACTACTATTACTACTACTACTACTACTACTACTACTACTACTACTACTACTGTTGCTGTTGCTGCTGCTGCTGCTACTACTGCTACTGCTACTGCTACTGCTGCTGCTGCTGCTGCTGCTACTAGGCTACAATAACAACAACAACTACTACTACTACTGCTATGCTACTACCACCAGCACCACAACCACTACTACCACCACCACCACAACCACTACTACCACCACCACCACAACCACTACTACCACCACCACCACCACTACTACTACTACTGCTGCTGCTGCTACTACTAACTACTACTACTACTACTGAATACTACTACTACTACTACTAATACTACTACTACTACTACTACTACTACTACTACTACTACGGAGTAACTAAACGAACAGCACCATGGGTTTAATTATCTTTTCTCATTAGAGTGACGTCCCCTGAACCGAAGTATTGATTTCCTTATTAACTGGTTTATAAGGATAAAAAATTAATTATGTGGCATCCTGTTTGGAATTTGGGGGATTTTTTATGGACTACATGATTGTTGTATTCACATCAGGTATAGATTTACATGTTTTCTTGTTTTAGGAAACTGACAAACATGTTGTTATTGGTTTACTTGGCAACACCAACACAATTTCAACAGTTTGCATGGTCAGATCACAGATGGTCAGACTTTAAGTTTAATTTTCACTGCCATATCATAATGTTTCAGTATAAGATGGTTCAGACCAAATATTGACACAGGCTTGGGTGTGGTGGAATTCAGGGTACAGGAGTAGCATACTGCCACACACACACACACCACACACAACACATACACACACACACACAGTAACACACACACACACAGTGACACACACACCACACCACATGACTGGTATATCAAAGGCTGTGTTAAGTGCCATTCTGTCTGTGGGATAGTGCATATAAAAGATCTCTTGCTGCTAATTGAAAAAGAGTAGTCCATGAAGTGGCGACAGCAGGTTTCCTCTCTCAATATATGTGTGGTCCTTAACCATATGTCCGACGCCATATAACCATAAATAAAATGTGTTGAGTGCATCATTAAATAAAACATTTCCTTCCTTCATACCTGAAGTCTGAACCACATTGTTAACAACTACAATAAATACCCTCTTACCTTAATTTACCGTTAGATTTGGGAGCAAATCAACTCGCCCCAAAACCAACTCACCCCAGTGGTTGATCAACTCGCCCCATACAGTTTAGTTAACTCATATCATTACCATTTTATTAATTAATATACCAATATTTTAAGCAATAATGTGCATTAAATATTGTTGAATATGCACACCAGCCTGAGTCCAAAAGCCTTGCCTGATCATTCCTAAGGGACATAAGGGACAAACTCACAAACATTGTTAAAATAGGCTTGACAGCTCATTGTAATTAATTATCCAATTTCCCCAACATAAAATGATTTAATAAGTGGTCGTAATAGCGGAGTTTCACTGTAATATTAATAAATAAAATGACACAAAAGTTGTAGACGTCCCTTTTTAATTTATTTGTGGACAGTAAAGTTTGGGGCGAGTTGACCAAACATTGGGGTGAGTTGGTAGGGGGCGAGTTGACCAGCATTCTTAGTTTTCCCCCACATTTTTTTCAGACAAAAATCTTGAAAAAGCCATTAGAATGACACAGATTCTACATACTAGATGAAAACTGAATCACTTATATTGACTTCATTGAAATCGCATAGGGCAAAAAGCATGTAAATTGGTACCGCCTGCCATTTTGCCATTTTATGGAATACTCTTCAGAGCAGTGAAAGGATATAATGTAATCTAGCATCGTCACAACATGTTATGATATAACATCATCTTAATTACGTCACATACTTTGCAGGCTTCTACCCTCTTGAAGAATATATTCCTAACAAAGTAAAATGACAGTATTAAACTTCAAAAATAGCAGAAACCCTGTTATTTTATAACAAAATGTCAATTATTACATGAAACGTATTTCACCAAATTAAAATAAAATTAGCCAGTTATTTTTTAAATTCACAGTTGGCGAATTTGGTGAGTGCCAGAGCTACCCCTGCTACATGTAAGTTGTAACTGTCAAAAAAATAATATTTTAAAATAAAAATAAAAGAAATTATTCACCAAATAGCCATAGTTTAAAATGTGCTGATGTATCATTCAGGGCTAGCTCTGGAACTCGCCATTTGCGAACTTTAAAAACAATGGGCGAATTTTATTTGATTTGGCGAAATAATTTTATGAAATAATCAATATTTTGTTAGAAAATATCTGGATTTGTGCAATTTTTAAAGTTTAATAGATAATTTAGTGAAATTGTCTGCTGACCCAGAGTTAGCACTGTATATATCTATCTATCTAACTATCTATCTATCTATCTATCTATCTATCTATCTATCTATCTATCTATCTATCTATATATATATATTTCATAGCAGAATATTTAATCTTATAGCATTAGTTTTGATTTCATAATTTTTATGTTCCTGTATCTAGAAGAAGGTCATCTGTATGAAGCCTATAGTACACTGGTGAGCACGCTTGTGAATAATGATGGGCTTGCCGTACGTAACTGTGACAAGTTCATCTAGCAGTAGCAGCAGCAGCATCATCATTAGCAACACTAACACAATCTCCAATAACACAACGGACATCATGCTGTTTGGGTGTATTGGCAGCTTCGAGACTGTAGCTTGTGTGAGGTGAGAAACCTGATCTGTGTTCGTTAATTAAACAATTCACATCATTTTATCAACATCTTGATTAATCATGTGTTGGGTGGTGGAGGACTGTAATAATGATAATTAATATTAATACAGGATTCCATTTTTGTGCATGTTAACGAAAATAAGATAGTGTAATATGCAAACAGAGATGGAAATTATACCTTGTGTAATGCATGCATGTGAATTACATGTTGTTCACACCCAGTCTCAAGTTGTGAAATTTATATGCAAGCATTATTTGTTAGATTAGTGTGTGCTTAAAGTGACTATGTCTGTCATTCACGAAACTTAGATGTGTTGCGAACATGTGCCAAGGTGCATATTTGAAGGAAAAAAACATGTCACAATTTTAATCTGGTTTACAATAAGATGAAGCATGTAAAACCAATATCAATTCTTTCCATACACGTTATGTTACGTATGAATATACATGTGTGTACATATAATATACAATATTTTCCATTTTCATTCTGTGTTTATTTTGGTTTTTTCTATAGGAATGCTGTACTGTCTTTCCTAGCAGTGATAACTGCTCTGTTGTGTATTATAAAGGTGGTACGACTGCATATGCTGCGTCACCAGGCATGTCACCAGTACATAATTTTTTACTGTGCTTCACTTGAGAGTGTTATTGGGTAAGCTTTATTTATTTTAATACCAGACAGTACAAAGTATGTACCGTACCTCCTTTACATGTATGTACTTATGATTGAAAACCTTAGGGGGGGGTATACATGTAAAATGAGGAGAGAGAGAGAGGGAGAGAGAGAGAGAGTGAGAGAGTGAGTGAGAGTGAGTGTGAGTGAGTGAGTGAGTGAGTGAGTGAGTGAGTGAGTGAGTGAGTATGTACAACAGGGGCTCTAACTTTAAAATTTGTCTCCCATGGCAATTTTAAAAAGAATTCCCATGGGTGAAATAGCCCACCAATAGCAATTTTGAGCCTGCCTATGCCAGTTTTTTAAAAAGTGACATTTACAGCAAATAAACATGACTAAAAGGTTATTTTGCTGTCTATCGACATATTTATAATTGTGCAAATTTTAAATATTGGCAGATAATGTATAGCAGATGTATACATTTTGCCATTGTTGAGGAGTTTACTGACAGAACAAAAGTGCCGTTAGTGATGCTCTCTACCTACAGCAATTTATATCTCACAAACAGCAATTGCCGCCAGTGCCATCGTTAAGTTCCGAATCCTGGTACAATATTTACTTGAGGGAAATACATGTGGTAAAGTTGTGTCTTAACAAAAATAAGCACTTGGACATACATGTATGTGATACTTCTATAATTGTAGTTTTCGTGTAATAATCTTATACTGACACATAGCACATTTCAAACCAAATATGTCTCTGGAGTATTGCTTATGACACAAGTATTTATTTCAACATTACTAGTAAAGTGCCATTGGTTAAGGGTTTGGTTAAGGGGAGATAATCCACCCTGAATGAGTAGAAAGGTAAATGAATATACAAATCTGTTTGTATGGAATGATCATTTAATTATGCCAAACTGATAAGTTACTGATTAGATAATTATTGCTAGCTACAAATTGTTGAATACACTTGTTAGTAACAAATTCACAAATGAAAATACACATATGTTTTCTCCAAACTTGTTATGTCCATGAAAAACTGGGTTTTATTTACCAAACAGCTACATGTATAACTTGATGTAAATACCACTTGTTTATATTAACTATATATGGGGATATCTTGTTGCACAGTATATTATGCTAGCAATTTAAGTGGTTTTCTTACACATGCACGTTGGTGAGAACACCATGCGTTATTTTTGATAACACATAGTTGTTTACACACGTACGTGTGTTAACAATTTCAAGACATACGACTGGCTGCTCCTAGGTGATGACCAGATCACCAGTGCCATACGTCCAATAAAAAAACAGCACAGTGGAAATCGATTACACTGTAACATATAGTTAACCTGGCAATCATGTGTCTGTGACGCGTAAGTCAGCTACAAGTTCAAAGGCTGTAAATAACTTTTGGTCGAAAAAAATGTTAAAATTTGCTTAAAACCTGGGGTTTTTTTTAAGGATATGTAAGAAATAGAATAATACATTTGTGTCTATTAGATATCATTTATCTCACAACTTGTTTAAAAACGTATCAAACTCGCTTTTGCTCATTAGATACATTTTAAAACAATTCGTTGTGAGATAAATGGTATCTAACGGCAACTCATGTATTATTCTCTATATCTCTGGGCATTGTTTTTCTTCAAAGTTCGGATTTAAACAATTTTTGTAATAATGCTCATCATATACACTTGTTGTACTCAAAATGTTATTTTTAATCTTCAGTGGTGTGCACTGGGTGCTGGGCAGTATTTCCCAGCTGGACTTCGTGCTGCAGTGGCTGAAGCTGGTCCAGTTTCTCGTCATGTGTCACTACTACTGGACACTGGCCACCAGGGCTCTACGCAGAGAACGCTTTGCCAAGAGGTGGGAAGAATACCTTTTTTTTATTTCAGCCAGCTAGTAGTGCTCAGAATGTTAGAAAGTAATATGTTTGCAGATCAATACAGGTAGAAGATTACGTGTATCAGTAGCTACGTAAGATATACTAATATAGGATTATTCTTTGTAGAGGGTGCAGCTGGGTTTCTGCCAGAGGGTACGAAGGGTCAAATTACATACCCTAAAATCTTGGAAATTAATGGATGTATTTTTTATTTTTTTTAGATAGAACTGCTGTTTAAAATTTGTTAAAGCACATGATATGCAGTGTCCAATTTCAAAACATTTCAAACCCATAACCAGCTAGTAGGGGCACTTAGTTTTGTTTCTGTTATGTATCCTCAAAGTATTTTCTATCGGAAAGCCTGTGCAGTGTTTAAAAATGGCACCTACAGTATTCAAAATACACTAATATGCATTATATGCATGGTAATCTTCTTTAGAAACACAGTCTAAGATATTGCATATCGTTCACTACACCCAATAGCTGCTGTATTTTGCTTTTGGGATAGTTGTAAAATATTCAGTCAGTTATCCACTGAACAGAATTAAAGTTAATGTATACATCCAATAAACACAATATTTTTTCTAGCTACTTTGAAATTGGACAAATTGGATGCACGCTCCTGGATCCCAACGTTTTGTGTGTTCTGTATGTTATACCTAGAATTCAGTTTTTAAAAGAAACCAGTTCTCATGATAAATTTTAAAGGGACAGACCATAGTTTCAACCCGTGAAAATTAACACTAAGTTTAGTTAATCTACAAACTTGTAACACATTTGGATAAAGTTACAGTTGAGTGAAACATAAGTCTGTGACTTAGAAATAGTGAAATATCCTCTAAAAATAGACTAAAACTCAACTCCATAATTGTTACTTCTCAGAGGCACGTGCATTTTTAAAAATATGAGAAATGCATTTTGTGATATTAAAAACACCAGGATGACCAAAAACTCTTCGAATGTACGGAAATGGATAATCTAAACAATAAAATCTACATGTAAGTAAAGTATGATTTCAGTTATCAAAAACGTCTATAATAGTCAAAAGTATGCCTTAGTGTTTAAAAACTAGGGTATGTCTCTTTAATATATACAGTGAAACCTGTCAAGATCGGACCCTATTGGACCGGAATTCCCTCAAAACTGGATGTTTCACAGAGTGTCTTTTTTAAAAATAGTACAGAACTTAACCTCTCTAAACTGTATCTCTCTAAAAACTGGACATTTTTATTGGCACCAAGGGTGTCCGGTTTAGAGAGGTTTCACTGTATTGTTTAATTTAGCTCAGTCGATAGTCGGTAGAGCACTTACTTTATAACCAAGATTATGTATACGTTTTAACAGCCAGACATTTTATGTTGGAACAAGAAGAAATAGTTTGCGTTCTGAGAACTCTTGCTAAAGCTCGTGTGACAACGTAAAATTATTTCACTTGGGACATAAACATGAGAGGAAATGGAAGCTTGTTTAATATCCTTTGAAAAACATGATGCTCAGAATGTTGTTTGATTGGTTGGTGACATGTTACAGGTTTACATGTGTGTTGATTGGTTGGTGATGATGTGTTTCAGGTTTCTGCTACCGTTTCTGCTGCTGGTGTGTGCATACTTCACAGTGATCGCTACACTGGGGATAATTAACGTCCAGTCAACGTGGGTGGAATGTCTACGTGAGTACAGTTTGTTCAGTATTCATAACATGATTCTATTTCTTCTGAAGTCAACAAGGGGCAGGACTTAGCCCAGTGGTAAAGCAGTTGCTTGGTGCACAGTCTGTCTAGGATCAATCCCCATCGGTGGACCCATTGGGCTGTTCCTCGCTCCAGCCAGTGCTCCACGACTGGTACATCAAAAGCCGTGGTATGTGCTATCCTGTCTATGGGATGGTGCATATAAAAGATCCCTTGCTGCTAATTGAAAGGAGTAGCCCATTAGGTGGCGACAGTGGGTTTCCTCTCAATATCTGTGTGGTCCTTAATCATATGTCCGATGCCATATAACCGTAAATAAAATGTGTTGAGTGCATTGTTAAATAAAGCATTTCTTTCCTTCCTTAAGTGAACAAAAACAAGCTAAGCAGTCGTGATATTGGCAAAACTTCCTTTTGACTTTGCATGGAAAATGTTGTTTTCAAAATCTAGATTAGCAATATTTCTAATCAATTCAAAATTGATTAGCAACTGCTGTTTAATGTTTTAAAATTGTGTAGCGATATCTAAAACTTGTGTAACGAATTGCAATGTGATACTGAACAAAATTTTCCTTGCTTTTTCTGGTGCAGAGATACGATTTTGTAAGTTAATGGTTTTTGTTGTCAGATTCGAAAATGTCATTTTATAAGGATTCAAGTAATAAGGATCATATAAAAATACCTGGTGCCATATTATTACAAGCAGAGAGATGGGCTTTTTTTCTGAATGTGATATCTAGATATTTGTAAAACATCAGTACATATTTCTTTATATTTGTGACTCATTTATTTTCATAAGCTTTTAAAATTACCGTCCTAAGTGCTCAGTGTCAAAATTTATATCGTTCAAGTCTGACAGTCTCCTGTAATATGTCTGATGCTAATACATAATTTTAAAAAACATTTTTTTAAAAAGAATTTGGAACTTTTTGAAATAATAGTGAATAAACTAACAGGTTTAGATTACAGAGGTTCAAGTGAAAATTAGGCATAAACATTTGTAATTAAGTTTTATCATCATATAAATATGTCAAAATTAAACACTATCATCTCCTGTACAACAAAACAAAATGCAAGATTTGTGATGAAGTAACTTAAATCAACGCAATAAGAAAGTTTGTAGTGTCACGTAATAGGCCCTTGTTGGACTGGTGTCAGCTTCACTATGTATGTATGTGTACAGTGTTCTTATGGCACTTCAGTCTGTTTAGTACATTTATATATTATAAATTAACTATACAGACTGAGCCACCAGGAAACGGATAGGTTTAACATTTCTATTTCAGTGTTAAATATTTGTTTACTGTACAGACGTGGTTAACCAAATGAAATAAATGTACAAAACAGACTAAGCCCTGAGGGAAGTTACTATTTTAATTTTATTTTTTCTTTAATTTTTGTTATTAAATTTATTTTTTTTACTGTAATACAGACTAAGTGCTCATTTAACCAAATCAAATACTGTAAATCAGGAAATGTTAGCAAGCATAAAATGTTAGCGAATTTAGCGAGGCCATACGAGACACTAATAATTCATGACACTGAATTTAAAAAGACTTACAACTGACTGTTCCAAAAAAAAAAATTGTGCGATTGTTTGTCTGTGATTAACTGAACTCTCAACAATGGTTACATGCTGTTGATTAAACTAAAAGAATAGCAAGCAATAATAGTTAGTTAGCATACACTTTACTGTAATTTTCAACTAAATTCAAGATATCTGTAAGCTGCATAACATCAAGATTCGTCAAAAACATTATTTCAGCTGATCCTACAACTTAAGCTTATTAAGCTGTTATAAGTTTCTGATATGATGACCTCATTTAAATTTTATATTGCTAATACATGTATGTCACTTATTTGGATTTCGCTAAATTTTATGATTTATGGTATCAACAACTGATATCTTCATCTTTGTTTTGTTTCAGAGCCATACTGGCTGGAGTTATCAGCTGCTGAGTTTACTGTAGTGCAGCTATTTGCCGTGGCCGGGTTTTACATCACACGCAGACTCAACGAAATCAGCATGCTTGATTCAGTACGCTGGGCACAGAAAAGAGACCTCTGGTGGTTAGTATCATCCAACCCCTGCAATTAAGAAAATGTCCACGACACACAAAAAAAAACATGCCATTGAAAAAACCCTGAATAGAGTCCCAGGCAAAAAGTACCTTGGGGAATTAAAAACTCTAAGGCAATTGCAGTGGTTGTCATCTGAATATACTGTCACTCCTGATACTGCCTGCCAACCGGCTATGTCGTTTTAAGGACAGAACAGAACAGACATGATCCCAGCTGATCAAGCCTTTTTAAGGGCTCAAATTCGGGGCAACCAAGGGAGGCATACAACGGTGGCTATCAATAGGCTAGGTTCCAATAACGAGCTACTCTCGGCAAACTAAGTTCAAAATAAAATGTAGCTCCCGTTTACCTTTCGATGAACTGTTCCAAAATGAGCCAAAACTCCTTCAAGAAATTGCGCAATTTTTCTCTTTTGACTTAATCCTATGGGACATTCTAAATTCAGGGTCGAGATGTAGCCCAGTGGTAAAGTGCTCACTTGTTGTGTGGTCGGTTTGGGATCGATCCCCGTTAGTGGGCCCATTGGGTTATTTTTTTAGCTCCAGCCAGTGGACCACGATTAGTACATCAAAGGCTGTGGTATGTGCTATCCTGTCTATGGGATGGTGCATATTAAAGATCCCTTGCTGCTAATCAAAAAGAGTAGCCAATGAAGTGCCGACAGCAGGTTTCCTTCCTCAATATCTGTGTGGTCCTTAACCATATATCCGACGCCATATAATTGAAACTAAAATGTGTTGAGTGTGTCGTTAAATAAAACATTTCCTTCCTTCATTCATTCTAAATTCAGTACCACCAAAATTGCCCCTGCCTGTTACCGATCCTGGCCGGGCTCTCTAACACTTGCCACCCACCCATACACGTTTCCTGTCCTGTACGGAGGAGCCCATCACCTGTGCCCATGAAACACATTCGCTACACAGTACAACAGCTTGTTCTGAATGTGCACGTAAAACCCTGTGACTTTATATGACTGCTTTCCATTGTGCTCGGAAATTGTCATTATCAAGTTAGGGTAAACTGGTCATGAGTTAGGCAGCCTTGGTGGTGTAGATCACAGCTGATGTCTGATTAATTTTGATGCATTAAACAATTACTATACAATAGCTGGTATTCCTTCAGGGCTTCAGACTGCATCAAAGACAAGGTTAGATAATTGTTGTGCCCAAAATACATATACCCAAAATAATCATGCCCAAATTAAGTACAAACATGTTAAATATTTCACCTCAAAAATCACTTACATTTTAAGTTTAATTAGTTTAAAATAGCTTGAAATGCATTTTTGAATATTGACAACTCTACAGCAGCTGTTAATAACAGTACTGAACTAATACGACATTCCTGTGCGCAGTAAAGACCAAAATCCCCATTGTGCCCAAATTAGTGAAATCTCAAGCCCTGTTCTTTGTCTTCATTTTGAGTATTTTCTTTAAAATAATACACTTGATTACAGAAATATGGTGTAAAAATATGATAATTTCTAAATTTGACTTCGACTCAGGACACATTGACTTTGAAGTCAGACTCTGTGATGCAAAGTCAGACATACCTGCATGTATTTCCACAGATCTCGTTCACTTTTAGGGTAAAAAATACTCAAATTATTCATCAAATTAGGATTAATGTAGTATGCAAAATTACCGAAATTGAAAGGTGAAGTTCACTAATCTATCTTTATCTTCTGTGTTTAAAAACGTCTAAATACCAGGGTCCTGTTCCACGAAGCGATCTTAGCTCTAAGATCACCTTAAATGCAATGCCACCTTATGCATTTAACGTGATCTTAGGGTTAAGATCGTTTCGTGGAACGGGACCCTGTTGTGTTATGTTTTGAATGCTGTTTTAAAGTCAGAAACTGTTCAAAATTGAATAGAGCACAAATCTGTTCTTGTTTTAAACACCTAGTGTAGAGAACACTGAGATTTGTGGAATTACACAGCAATATTTGGCATACATGGGAAACTTGATTAAAGACATCTGATTAGCTGCTTCACATGCCAAATCCAAAGAAATTAACATTCACAAAACTGATTGCTCTATCATGCACAAATAACACTACAAGCATAAGCACCATAAACAAATTATACTGGGAAAAGATGTTTATATATTTTTTTTAAACTTGAGAATTTTGAGAACTAAACTCCTACATTTGTATCTGGGATATGCTCTGTTTACTTGTCTGCAGTTGGTTGTCATAGTGACAAACTAGTTGTCTGTAAGGTACATGTGTTTAAATCATATGATGCATAATTTAGCATTCTTACAAACCCATTGGTGAGAACATCATTAATTATTTTTGATAACACATATAGTGTTAACACACATACGTGCGATAACATTTTAACTGGCTATTCCTAGGTGATGACCAGGTCATGGTCACTCATGTAGTATTCTCAATTTCAAAGACTGTTGCAGTAAGTTTCATTCTCAATCTAGGATTACTGATATACTGAGCTGAAGAATAAGATTGGTATTATTTTCAGTATCATCATTGTGTTTGAGATTTCGGCCTTGGTGGGATTTCTCTACGATATCACACTAATCATTGGTGAGTAGCCCAAATCATTTTTTTAAAACATTTATCAGTGTCTGGGGTTTTAAAATTTATAAATGATTTTGTTCAAAAGTTAGTTAACTTCATCAGCTGTTAACAGAAATGTTCAAAACCAAGGACTGAATCAGTACAGATAATAACTGAAGACATAGTGTTGAAACTTGATTTAGAACAGCCATAGATAGTCATACATGTATCATCAAATCTAAAATTATTTTTGTATTTTGCAAAATTAATTAACTGAAAAATATTAGACTAATCCAGGGTTAATTTAACTATGCTTTTAACAACCAGGCCCTGGTTTTCAAAATAAATGTATTTATTTAAAAAGATGAAAATTATAACCGCTAGTTTAATCAGAAATATTATTACATACATAATTCTGTTTGTTTATTTAACTCCTGTCTGGAGTTGGGAACAATATAATAATGATCATGTAAGGAAACATATTTAAAAAATAAAATATTTTCTTTTGCAGTTGGTGATGAAAACAAGGGGTGCAGTTCAATATTTGTAAGTTGCTGTTTATATATTGGCCTCATTCTAACCAGTGTGCCACAACTGGTATATCAAAGGCTGGGGTACGTGCTCTCCTGTCCATGATAATAGATAGACTATATGTCAGAATTACCAAGTGTTTGACATCCAATAGCTGGCGATTAATAAATCAATGTGCTCTAGTGGTGTTGTTAAACAAAACAAACATTAATTTTAACTTTATATTGGGTTTTGAAAATGTGGTAGGAGTTGTTTCAGGATATAATACAAAGCTATATTATTATTTCCCATCATGATCTTATACATATTCTTGTATGTGAATATAATTATATTTAACAATTAATCTGCAAATTTATTTCCACTTTTCCATGTACTTGATAGTGTGGGTTTAATTTTTGCCGCATTATCACAGTCTTCATTTAATACGTTGTGCCTTGCTAGCAAGTTAAAGTTTTAGAATTATATACACAATATTATACTGACATAGAATTAAAATGCTATGCCACTGTTCTTTCTGTAATACTTGTTAGAACAGAAATGTAATAAACAAATCTGATCAGACACATTTTTAAGCCATAACTATAGTATTGGCTAAGGAAAACCATGGTCAGTGATTTTGAGATTTAAATTTCTGTCACTGTAGCTTTGTTATGGAATTCTTCTTTGATTATTTAAGATGATTTTAGTTGTGTGTTTTTTGAATAGAGGGGTGGGGAGTAAAATTAGTGGGTGGGAAATAAAATTAATCAACACTAAATAATTGATTGTAGATCATGCCAGTATATGTAATTATGTACTTTTAATAACTTGTTTTTACTTATTTTTTATCATTCTAGCTCTACACACAAGAACTGTATTCTCCTATCTTTGTTGTTTTTATGGTAAATATGACTTTCATTCCTCTTGCATTTCACAAGGTTTAATGTCTATTAATACTGCAGCTAAGAACTAAATTATATCTTGGTTAAATTCTGCAGACACCAGCCCTCAAAATTCATATCATATTGTGATGGCTATTTATGATACCAATTAATTTTGCAACAGCTTTTTGCAGTAGCATTGCTGATTTCTGTTGTAAATTTTGAGGTTTGAATCACAGTAGTTGTTCAATTTGAAGGTAAAATTTTACTGATTTTAGTTAAATGCAACAAAACATATAGGGCGTGTGTACATGCGTGTGTACATGCGTGCATGCATGCATGCATGTATATATTTATGTACATGTATGTAAGACATAAACAGGCTTTTTAAATTGGGCCCTAAATGTGTTAGTGTAACCAAAGTGCAGATTTTGTTTTTTTATCCCACTCCTTTCTTTCATTTCACTCCTTTGAATTCCGGTCTGCAGAATTAATACAGATTACAATTTTATGCTTGATAATAATATTGTTTATTCCAGATCTTTATTTATGGAGTGAAAGCTTTTACTACAGTATGTTTTTAATTATATATTCATCTGATTTGAGAGATCATTGCATGTACATAATATTTCTTATAAATCATCTAATATCAGAGCCATACTGTCACCTAGTGGGGCTTACCTGACATTTGCCTGTGTTTGTTTGAGTGAATATTTTATTCTGTCAGGTCAGGTCAGGTCAGGTCAGGTCAGGTCAGGTCATAGGATTTATCTTGCACATTCAGAACAAGCTGTTGTAGCACACACTGGCTCCTCTGTCCAGGCCTGGTGCTTATAAAACGTTTAGTCTTAGACTCAAGACTAATAGAGTCTGAGACAGTAATGCTATGACAGTGCTATACACATTGTATGTGTGTGACATCAATAGAGACTGAGTCTGGACTGTAAAAAGTTTTATAAGCATGGGCCCAGGACATGAAGTTTATTCTGTACTTGTTTCCCTTTGTAACACCAGGTGATCAAACTGCTGGTTCCTATCTGGGTGATGCTGTTCGTGTTTCAACCTACACCTCCCGCTGCTGACCAAGAAGATCTCCTGCCAGCATTCAGTGATGATGGGGTGAGTCATTTTTCACAGTCTAATATAGTCTAGTGTGCATGTATAGAGCACTCACTTGAGGTGCGGTTGGCAGCAGGATTGATCGGCCTTGACAGACTCTGATTTAATTTTTTTTAAATTTGGTACCAATCTGTGCCCCATGAATGGTATGTCAAAGACCATAGTACATATAATCTTGTCTATGGGAAGTACGTATGAAAGATATTTGGCTGCCTTTTTGCTAGTAGACTTTGTGGCAGCACCATGTTTCGCTCTCTCTCCTCTCCTCTCCTCTCCTCTCCTCTCCTCTCTCCTCTCTCTCTCTCTCTCTCTCTCTCTCTCTCTCTCTCTCTCTCTCTCTCTCTGGCTATCTTTCTCATTCTCTCTCCTCTATTTCTCCCTCTCTGTTTCTGTCTGCATGTCAAGATGTCTGTCTGTCTCTTTCTTTCTGCCTGTCCTTCTCTCTAACTCCTCTCTGTTTCTCTCTATCTCTGTCTCTCTCTTCTCTATTTAGGTCTCTCTGACTCTGTTTCTCTGTCTCCCTGTCTCACTCCTCTCTTTCTGTCTCTCTCCCTCTTTATTCCTCTGCCTGTCTTTCTCTCTGTCTCTGTCTCTCTCTCTCTCTCTCTCTCTCTCTCTCTCTCTCTCTCTCTCTCTCTCTCTCTCTCTCTCTCTCTCTCTCTCTCTCTCTCTCTGTTTCTGTGTCCCCCAACCAAGTATTAAAATAAACATGTTTAAAAGGTACTGAGGTTTCATTAAACAAACATTCCTTATCTTTATGATCAGACATACACCTCTGTGTTCAGTGATGACCAGCACTACCGCCAGCTGTACCACCCCACCGAGGACTACCGCAGCACTGAAGACAGCAGTCCATCCCCCACCGCTGCAATACAGACCTCAATCAATGCAAGCTCTGTTCGACGCAATACGTCAAACCTTGATCCCATCAAAGAAGAGTCCGTCGAGAAGTCATCCGTGTCGACAAGTCAGTCGTCAGAAACCAAGACCAAGTTCTATATTTAGTATCCCAGAACATTAGTCAATCACATTTGTTGATCATCAAGTTCTATATTTAGTATCCCATAACATTAGCCAATCACATTTGTTGATCATCAAGTTCTATATTTAGTATCCCATAACATTAGCCAATCACATTTGTTGATCATCAAGTTCTATATTTAGTATCCAATCACATTTGTCTATTAAGTTCTGTATTTGGTATCCAGTAACATTTGTTCACTCAGTTTTGTATTTAGTATTTAATTGCATTTGTCAGCTAAGTGTTATATTTATTATTCATCATTTGTCGACTGAGTTCAGTATTTATTTTACCATCATGTTTTTAGCTCATGGTATGTACTTAGTATTTAACCAGTTTAACTTGTGTTTCCCATTTTATTGGACTGCCATGAATATCGGGGTTGGGGTGAAAGATAAAATGTGTGTGCTTTTGAAAGTAATCACATAGATATTCCAGCCAGGAAAATGGTGAATTACAGAACTAACATGGTCGCCGTTACAAGATCATGTAGTTGTCAATATAATATAGAATTTGAAACGGTTATGAAATAACACTTTGTTTAAGCACTTTTTTATTTTTAATGCATGATTTAGGACAAGAAAATCACCTTTCATTGTTCTTGATTGTATGTATTTCTGACTATTGATTTTAGAGAAAATATTAATTCTAATCATGTAAGTCCAATGACTTACAAATTGTTGCAATCAGGATTGCTATAAACTATTACAGAGTCATTTGCCATTCTTCAGAGATGAAATCTTGGGCCTGTGTTTATAAAACTTTTAGAGTCCAGACTCAATTTCCAGTGACGTCACATGCGTACAATTTGTATGGCGTTGTCATGACGTTACTGTCTCAGACTCTGTTAGAGTCTCGAGTCTAGACTCTAAATGCTTTATAAGCTCCAGGCCTGGGCCCTGGTTTTCAAAGCACATTTAAATTAACCCTGGGTCACTCTATTATTTACCTTACAATTATTGTCGCACAGATACAAAATAAACTTTAGATTTGATTATGTATGGATACTTTTCATTGTTCTAAAATGAGTTTGAACATTATGTTTTCAATTATTATTTGTATTGAATCAGTCCTTGGTTTTGAAACTTTCCTTTGACCAGTGGTTAAGCTAACTAACGTTGGCCCCTGGGTTCTTATTTGTTTTACCTGTGGAAAAAATGTTCCTGTCCTTGGTTTTGATTTTAAAAAACCTCACAGTAACTCACTTTTGCAGATATGACAAAGTGTTCTAGATTGTTTTGGTTCAGTACCATTTTCATCTCTGATTCTGTATGATTATGACTAATTGACTGACTGTACACATAAAAAAAAAATGTATTCCTTGTTTTTTTTAACAAGCACATAATATATATAGTTTTGTAAGTTAGTGTATTTATCTGAACCAAGAGATCCCTTGCTACTAATGGAAAAATGTAGCAGGTTTCCTCTCTTAGACTATATGTAAAAATTACCAAATGTTTGACATCCAATGGCTGATGATTAATAAATCAATGTGTTTTAGTGATGTTGTTAAACAAAACAAACTTTAACTGTGAACCAAGCAGTAAAACAAACAAGCCGTTCCTCATATCTAGTCTTTTTCTTTTTCTTTCATGTTCCACATTACTGAGTATTAGGATGGTGGGCCATCATTATGACTGAAAATGGAATCAAATTTTCAATAATCAAAGACATAGCAAAAGCACAGACAAAAACATATAAACCCGTATGTGAGTTTTTATATGTTTAAAATTAATTTTGATGTTGCTGCAGCAAGCTTTTTAATCCTGTGACTTTTTCTGTACTTGTCTTTTTGTACTTATTACTAAAACATGATTTGTCTTTCCTATATTTTAATACATGATTACTCATATCACTGACATAGGACGTTGGGGGGGGGTGGGGGTGTGTGTGTGTGTGTGTGTGTGTGTGTCAAGTGGGACATGTGCCCCCCCACCCTCCCCCCCCCCCACTTTTATTGATCCAGTAGCAGCAGCGATAGTTTATATATATGTGTGTGTGTGTGTGTCCCTCCCACACGTTTTGGCACCTTCCTATGCCACTGCATGTAATGTATTGGTTTTCATAATTATGTGCTGATGCACTACATTGTTTGATATTTACAAACTTGTCTATCCTTATAACGTTTGCAATATTTTGTACAGTTACATGTATAAGTGCGCTGATACTAGTACGCAAAATCATACTTTCACATGTCAATTTGCTTTTCAATCATGATAATAAAAAACAAGATACAAAACAGGAAAGAAACTTGTATGAAAGAAAACAAAGACTTGAAACAACAAACATTTCTTGAAGGCTGTAATGAGATGTCTAAAATTCAACTGTTGTTTTGGGGAAAACACATTCATATTTTGTTTGTACTGCATAACTCATTTTAGAATCTACCACTCAAGCATTTACACCGGCTTCGGTGGTGCAGTAGTTAAGCCATCGGACTACAGGCTGGTTGGTACAGGGTTCGCAGCCTGGTACCGGCTCCAACCCAGAGCAAGTTCTTAAGGGCTCAGTGGGTAGGTGTAAGGCCACTACACCCTCTTCTCTCTCACTAACCACTAACCAACTAACAACTAACCCATTGTCCTGGACAGACAGTCCAGATAGCTGAGGTGTGTGCCCAGAACAGCGTGCTTGAACCTCAATTGGATATAAGCACAAAAATAAGTTGAAATGAAATGAAGCTTTTATTTTTTTATTTATATGTATGTTACATTGTTATAGTCAGGGATGATTTCCCCCCCCCATTTGTACATGGAGTGGGGGGTTGTCAAACCAGCTTTCTTGGAACTGTTATTTTACTGCATACAATTCCATGACATGTTTCTACTCATTTCAGATAAATTTCATGGAGTATGTTTTACCATTCAAGCAATGTTTTACCTTCATGTACTCGAAGCACAAGACTTGTAATTGTTTTTGTTGTTTATTTTTAAGGTTTATTTTCCTTTAATCCTGTTGGGTTTTTTCCTTTAATCCTGTCGGTTTATAATACATGTTTTTGTGTGGTGACAGTGTAGACATTTTGTTAATTGTGAACAGTCTCTTAATGAGTATTACGTGGTTGTTAATGTCTTTCTAGCTACCTAGTCCTGAACTGTTATGTATTTTTGCATTATATCCTACATGCTTGCACTGGTACTGTTTTTACTCATTACTGGACATTAACTATAAAATCCACTAGGGAACATTTTGTTTTCAGAATTTGATTAGCGACATTTCTAGTCAATTAAAAACTAATTACCCGTAGTAATTACTATTTAATGTTTAAAATTGTGTAGCGATCTCTGAACCGTGCATTGCGAATTGCAACGCGATACCGAACAAATTGTTCCCTGTTCACCTAAGGGATGTACTTGCATAAGCATACTAGACAGTTGCCCCCCCCCCCCCTGCTCCCCTAGTGCTGGAGCAAAACATCAAATTCAGGCAAAAATTATACAGATATTTGGGCAAACTGCCAACCTGACCTTTCTACCATGTATTTCCACCATTTTACCTTCAAAATTAGTTGTAATCCATGTAAAAATGCATAGCGATTCGTTTGCAACCCTATATACATGTGTAGCTGTTTGGTGGTGATGCTAATATGAATAAATGTTGTTATGCAGGTTCTGGCATTTTCGTTTAATTCGGGCAAATGCCAGCCTGCTCCCCTACAGAATTGGGAACTCGTACACCTATGTGTACTTGTGTACATCTATATATATACAGGTCAGAACACATGCACTTGCAAGCTGAAGGGATATACATGTAAATAGACTCAGTAGTACTCATCTCAGTATACTGCATTTGTTGTCATGGCAGCTTTTGACAGTTTTTAGTGTTAATTTTGTTTCTTTTATTATGATCTGTAGTGCTAACGAATTGATATTGGTTGGATCGTAGTTTTGATGCATTTATTAGTTAGTCGGTTATTTCTGGCTTTTACTTGTACATTGGTAATATCTGTTGTTATCACTTTGTAATAATTGTTTTTGGTTTTTATGGTTTTTACTTTGTGGATATGAAAAGCTTTTACCCAGATGTAAGAATTTTGGACGTGACGTCTTATATTTTTACACTAAAACAAACGCACATCCATTTGAGGAAATTTGTATTCATTTTATCTTAATCTGTTTGTTATGTTTTACATTTTATATGGATTTAATTTAGTAGCAATGTAGGATAAATGATTAACAGTGAAATTTCCAGCCTTTTTTTTTCTAAGTAGAGGCTAAATTGATTTAAGAAAGGTTGATTAATAAAAATTGTCATACATGTAGATTTAGGGCAAATATTGTTTTATATTATTATTAATTTTAAGATTATTATTACATGATACATATCTGTAATGTAGTACTATAAATATAAAAATTGTAAAGAGTTTGTTTATATGGGTATCATATGTAAAATGTAGTTGCTAATATAATAAAAATAGCTCAAGAGACAAGTACATGTAACCAAGTTACAAAATATATACATGTACGGTATATAACTACTCCATCTCACTAACTACAACCAATACGCCTTAGTTACGGGTAATAGTTATATCTATAGTCCGTCCCATAAGGAATGTCTTTTTTCATACTATGGATTTTACTCCAAGTTATTTATTTCTGAGCTGATTGATTTGTAATTTTAACATAAAAATAGTATTTTTTTGTTATTTCCAGAAAACGTTTACTTTTCTTCTTGCATTAAACCAAACTGATATTATTTACAAAAAACAAAATTTATATAGAATGATGGGACGGATTGTATATAAAAAATACTACATGTAGGTTGCTTGTTTTTTCTCTCATTTTTTGCACTTCATTTTCATATATTTTAATGTTAAACAAATTTTTAGCTTTTTATAGAGATACAATGTATTTCTTAAAGGGACATTCCTGAGTTTGCTGCATTGTTTCCGACTAATAAAATATTTCTACTATTAAACTTACATATGAAATATATTTTCTTGTTTAGAATATCTGTGTCTGTATATTCAATGTGTTTCTGGTCGTCTTAATATTTGTAAGAAGGCCAAACTGGATTTTGTCTTCAAATAATTTCGTACGTACGAAAAACGTGTTTTTTTTTTTACATAAAATGGAATTTAACGTAGTACAAATATTAGAATGATCAGAAACACGTTTAATATACAGCCACTAATATTTTATGCAGAAAAATATATTTGATATGTAATTACAATCGTTAAAAAGTGTCTGTTGGTTATTAACATTTTAAAAATTGCAGCAAACTCAGGAATGTCCCTTTAAAACCATTATTTGGATATTTTCTTTTAATTTGATATAAATTGAAATTTCTTTGAAAACAATTCATATACCTGGTTCAGGATGTAGCTCACCTGATCATATCCAGCCTTTAAAACTTGTTAATAGTGGAAACTTTGTTTATGCATGCAGGATAGTTTATCCTTGGCACAATGTAAATAGTGTGTGCATTGTATTAGCAGTATACCAGTGTATTATGAATCAGAAAGTCAGAATCAAACTAGTACTGATACACTGTAATTGCTGAATACGTTTTACCAGTATACCAGTGTATTATGATTCAGAAAGTCAGAATCAAACTTGTACCGATACACTGTAATTGCTGAATAAGTTTTACCAGTATATATACCAGTGTATTATGAATCAGAAAGTCAGAATCAAACTGGTACTGATACACTGTAATTGCTGAATACGTTTTACCAGTATACCAAGGTATTATGATTCAGAAAGTCAGAATCAAACTTGTACTGATACACTAATTGCTGAATATGTTTTACCAGTATACCAAGGTATTATGAATCAGAAAGTCAGAATCAAACTGGTACTGATACACTGTAATTGCTGATAAAGTTTTACCAGTATATCAAGGTATTATGAATCAGAAAGTCAGAATCAAACTTGTACTGATACACTGTAATTGCTGAATACGTTTTACCAGTATACCAAGGTATTATGAATCAGAAAGTCAGAATCAAACTTGTAGCCTACTGATACACTGCAATTTCTGAACAAGTCCACTCTCAGTCAGACTGATTTCTTGGTTTCGATTAGTTTATAAAATATTCTGTCCATAGGTTTAAAAAAGAAAACTTATGTACTGATGTCACAAAATAAACTTTTGTACATTGAAGGAACTGATACATTTCAAGGTTTCAATACTAAAACTTTATCTCATGTCATGTATGTTCCTTCGTTTAGATAGAAGCTTTCCTAATACTGTTGTAAATAATATATTATGATACATATCATGAAACATGGTATCCGTATCCAGGCATCGAAATAAGTACAGTGTCTGATATCTTGTATAGAGGTCACCACAAAATGTGGGCCCGGTAACCTGAACGTTGCAACACATTGATATCACTATTCTGGTACTTTTACATGTACGTGAGTATCTTATATTTAAATACAACCTAATTTGTCAACATAAATGTTACATTTAGGTTCTGTAGGCTTTGTTAAAGAAGATTTTGTGGAGAACGAATACCATTCCCAACATTTTTTGGCATGTGATAACCCCCAGTCACATGAACAACCATTCTCGACTTATTTCAATGCTTGATATTGTGATCCAAAAATTGTCATATAACCCATTTTTGTCTTGCCTTTACGAAGTAAAAAGGTGAGAAATAGGTATTACATTTCTGACTACGGCAACAGCGTCAAGTTTAATATTAAAGTTTTGTGTTTAGATTAGTTTCTCATTAACTATAAGTCCTAGGTCAGTGAATGGTAACTGTTGCACCTATGGATGTTCATCACAGTGCAATGAAAATGTTTATGGTAGGTGACACATTTAATTGTGTGGAATTCTCGTTAATGTAACATTATGTCCCAAGTTCAGCCAGCAAACGTTTCGCTAACATTCACAAACTATTTGGTTGGTTCCAGACTTAGACTGGTTTACGTGCTTCACGGTAAACCAAATGGCTAACGGACGTTTTTCTGCTCGGTCTGGCTGAACTAGGCCCATGTTACTTGTTAGCATACCAGAAACTACAGCATTATGCGTTTTGTATCGAAGTCTTAACAAGGTGACTTTTAAGACTGGTTTAATTTTAATCTTTTATTCACTTGTTTAGTCAGCACTGTCAATGTTAACACTTGGAGAGTGAATCACTGGGTGGATAGCAATGTTATGTATAATGTATATTTATGTGTTAAAATTAAACACATACTATCATCCACTACTAATCCTGGAGCCAATTTTACAAAACATCATGGGCCGAAGTTACAAAGCCTGTTTATGTCTTACACACGTATCACTACAAACATTTACAATGCTTAAACACCTGTGATTAAGAAAAACAGGATTCATAAATTAGGCTCTATGAGCTAGGTTATGTTTGTGACTCAGTTATACTAGCTGGTACCTGTCATACATATACATGTGTTTGGCATCTATTTCTCCCTGAAAATTAAATCATTACAGAAAATGGAGCATTGTAAGGATGAAGGAAACTAAAATCTGTATACGTCGAACTGTATTAGTATTAACATTAGTTGTAATACGAATTGTGGTTTAGTCGTAGATTTATGTTTATGAGCAAAACTACATAATACACATGTATATATACATGTAAATTGACATTGTTTTGTGAAATTGGCCCCAGGCTAGTAGAATTTTGTGACGCACAACAAAGGGCCACTCAGAATATTGCAATATTTTCACAAGTTACAAAGCATACTCTTTTTTTTTTTTCTCTTTCTTTTCTTTTACCTTCCTCCTAAAAGCTTTTTTTTTTTTTTTAAATGTTGAATTTACAAGAAATATTTTTATTAACATTATTGCTAAACATTGTCCACTAGTATTAACCTCTAATCCCCAGAGTATGGTTTGTATGCTGGTGATAATGTTGATACAGTAATTGTGAATGGCCCCTCACATTAAATATTGCACCTAATCAAATTTGGGGTGTCTGCTTAATTCCAAGATGGTGATACCATCCCCCTGTTGTGTTATAGATAGACTTTATAATTGTCTTTCAGGTTTTCATGCCAAGCTTACTGCAAATGAAGTTTATTTTTTAGAGTTTTATATATATATATATATATATATATATATATATAGTGCTTATTCGTTGTACATGCATGATGAATTTATTTCCGGAGTGCACTTCAATATTCTACAGTGATATTGTGTTTATAATTAGTTTTTAAATTGAGAATCGACTTCAGAATGTTAAGAGTGAATACTCTCTGAAGTGATCACTGTCAGTGGTTTGGAATGTGATTTTACTTTAGAACGAACTTTGCTGATCTAAAGTGATTATTGTTGTTTTAATTGTGGAACTCCTTTAGAATGAAACTTCATTATTCTAAAGTGATTATTGTTGTTTTTTAAATGTAAATTTTCTTCAGAACAAACTTTGCTATTCTATAGAGATGTTAATATTTGATAAATGCTAGCTTTTGAATGTTTTAGTAATTAACTTTTCTCTTTCAGATGCATTTATTGACCATTGTCTATTTTTAGAAACATATATGCTAGCTATTCCATGCCATACTTTTATTAGTTTGCAAGAAGAAAAATGTTTTAACTTTTACCCCCAAAAGAAGAAATCAACTTGTAGGTTTCTTTTTAAAAATCTGGTTTAGAATCACTTTATCTATTAAAATGAGTACCGTAATACATTAACTTAATGTATTACGGTACTCATGTCATTAAGAAATATAGTACCCTACCCCTCTGCTGTACACATTCATAATCTTTTTGCATGCATTTTTTCGATTCTCACCAACTGTAAACTTCAGATCATTGAAACTTGGGTCTATATATAGTTGCACCTGTGGATGTATCTGTTTGGGTTTTTTAAAAATGTTTTAATTACTTTTAATGCTTTGTGCCAAACCAATTTATGGCAGGTGAGATTGTCATTCCATTCTTCCGAATTATCGTATTTCGGTTTACTGTGAAAAGTGTTAAACACAGACCTTGGAAACTATTTTAACCTGCCTGTATAGACTTTAGATTAGGCACATCCATCATGGGTGGGGTTTCTGATTTTCTTTTTTACCAGAGGAAGCACCCAGGACAGAATTGGGGGTGGTAAAAGTTATATGTTTTTTTAGTATTACATTGTAAGTAAATAATCATGCGAGCTAAATGTTTAACATCAGAAAACTGATAATGTGCTGCAGTTTATATTCATATGATGGTAGTAAACTTATGTTTAACATCAGAAAACCAATAATGTGCCGCAGTTTATATTCATATGATGATAGTAAACTTATGTTTAACATCAGAAAACCGATAATGTGCTGCAGTTTATATTCATATGATGATAGTAAACTTATGTTTAACATCAGAAAACCGATAATGTGCTGCAGTTTATATTCATATGATGGTAGTAAACTTATGTTCTGTCTACTTGGTAGTCACCTTAATATTGTATTTATTTCCTCCAACACGCAAGCTAAAGCATACAGGTCTGTTACATGTACATGTAGCTTAGAAATTATTTTAATATGTCAAATTACAAAGAGCATTAAAAAAAAAAAAAAAAAAAAAAAAAAAAAAAAAAAAATGGAATGGCAGACTGTTATACTACTATTGGGGGTGCCAACCCTATTTTATAAAATTTAACAAGTAAAACAGTTTGATGGGGGGAACATGAGCCTATCCCTCCAGCATGACAAAATGAAGTTATCATATCTATTCCCAAATGTTTTTCAAAACCGCATCACAAGATATGTTGTAGTACATGTATGCAAACTACATGCACAGTTGAATTCTGGAGTGGTCATCTGCTGACCCCTGGTGGAACTGACCTAGAATGACCCATCTGACATGAGTTGTTTGCTTCATATATCATGAATTACATGTAATCCTTTTACATCTACTTTTTAGAAAGGTTTTGAATACTGTATATCTAGCTTTTAACATTCACTTGTTATTTAGAATAATATTTTTTATTTCATTTAAAGTTCTTTAGATTAGACTTATAGTCCATCCCATGGGGAACACATTTTTTCATACTATGGAATTTACAACAAGTTATTTATTTCTGAGCTGATTGTAAAATCGCAAACAAAAATAGTCTATTTTTGTTATTTCCAAAACACTTTTACTGGTCTGTTTACATCAAACCAAACTGAAATTATTTTTGTAGAAGGATGGGATGGACGGACGATAGTAAAATACACTTGCATTTACATTTTAAAAAATTATCTGTACATTTGAACAACTAAATAACTGCCTCCTAGTTTTTATGAAAAAGTGAAGTCATATTATGCTTTCCAGCAAAGGAAGAATAAGAAGGAAATTTTTTAGTTAACGATGCACTCAACACATTTTATTTACAGTTACCGTATATAGCATCAGACATATGGTTAAGGACCACATACATATAGAGAGAGGAAACCCGCTGTCGCCACTTCATGAGCTATTCTTTTCGATTAGCAGCAAGGGATTGTTTATATGCACAATCCCACAGACAGGATAGCACATACCATGGCCTTTGTTACACTGGTTGGAACGGAAAATAGCCGATTAGAGCCACCGATGGGGATCGATCCTAAACCGAGGTTTCTAGCATGTCATATCCTTTTATCTGATCTTCGTATTTTGCCAATACACATCGACTGTTGGTTAAATATCTACACCTGGAAATTAATCACCACTCAAATTGTATCGCAGTGATGAAGTAGTTAAACCCGATATCTAGACTTTTACATATTCTCTATCTACTGGCCATTTTCAGATGCCATGAATAAATTACTTATGAGAAGAAGTTTGTTTTAACAACACCATTAGAGCACATTGATTTATTAATCATCGGCTATTGGATGTCAGACATTTGGTAATTTGACATTAACAATCCCATGGGATCCAAACCCAGTACCTACCAGCCTGTAGACCAATGGCCTAACCACGACACCACCGAGGCCGGTAGCTAGTGTTGACCACTTTGTAAGTACAAATGTAATTGTGATAATTTCATGAATACAGGGGCGGGACTTCGCTCAGTCGGTTGAGTGCTCGCCCGATGTGCTTGTGTCGCAAGATCGAACCACCTCGGTGGGTTTGGATCCCATGGGATTTTAATCCAGATACCGACTCCAAACCCTGAGTGAGTGCTCCGCAAGGCTCAATGGGTAGGTGTAGGCCATGGTTTGTGCTAACCTGCCTGTGGGAAACGCAAATAAAAGATCCCTTGCTGCTAATCGGAAAGAGTAGCCCATGTAGTGGCGACAGCGGGTTTCCTCTCAAAATCTGTGTGGTCCTTAACCATATGTCCGACGCCATATAACCGTAAATAAAATGCGTTGAGTGTGTTGTTAAATAAAACATTTCTTTCTTTCAAAACTAGGTGGTATGTTAATCATTTCCAGGCATACATGTACATGTATATTTAACTAGCTTATGCATAATCATCATGCATTGTACATCACTCGTGTAATAATTATTGGTGTTTTAGACCTAGTCATTAAACAGTTTTAGAAGGTTTTTTTTTTTTTATACCTGCTGTACATAATATATAATCATTCAGGTAAACTATTTATGATAAAAATAAAATATCCAGTTTATTCAATTAGGTCTTCCGGTTTTCAGTAACTACTGAAGATGGGTACCATCTTTGTAGGGACAGGATGTAGCCCAGTGGTAGTGCACTCGTTTGATGAGCGGTCGGTCTAGAATCGATCCCCGTCGGTGGGCCCATTGGGCTATTTTTCGTTCCAGCCAGTGCACCACGACTGGTATATCAAAGGCTATCCTGTTTTTGGGATGGTGCATATAAAATATCCCTTGCTACTAATGGAAAAATGTAGCAGGTTTCCTGTTTATGACCTTATGTTTGACATCCAGTAGTGGATGAATAATAAATCAATGTGCCCTAGTGGTGTCGTTAAACAAAACAAACTCTACCATCTTTGTTTTTAGGTTATAGCCTACCTTCGTACTGTATACAAATTAAGCATTTCGCCTCATGTAGCTTGTGGACACGGTCCATTTTCTCCTTTGTAAAATTACTCAGTAGTCTCAAAAATTGGTTTGTCACCTATTTCTAAGACTCAGGTGTTGTTTTAATATCCATGTTAGTATTTCAGTATTTGATGTTGTTTTATGTCATGTCTTCATCATTTACTTTTATGTACAGAGTGTAGCACCATGTGTGTATTGATTCTATGTTCCTCACAAGCAATCCTGTAGCGTGAAGTGTATAAAATCAGTGTAGATAATTAGGTGTATGTTATAGTTGATTATTATGTACATCTTCTGTATAACACTGTATTGTATATAAGCAGATAAAAGTGTTTAAAAGAAAAATCCTGTCTTGTGTTCTGTGTGTTACTAACATAAATCTGAGCATCTTTGTAAGCCAGTGATCCTGCTCTGTACGGACTCCATCTGTACCCTGGGCATACACAACTGGGTTTTCTGGTGTTGGCTGTCAATTTGAAAAAAAACAAGCATTCTGAGAGTACTGCTAAAGCAATACAGTACATGTCTCCTACCTGGCCCAGGGCATTCTGTGAAAGAAACAAAAAACATCTGGAAAACTATATGTGGGACAGACGGACGGACAGACTGACAGGAGACCTATAGTCCCCTCCTGGATTAAGGGGCGGGACATAGCCCAGTGGTAAAGCACTCGCTTGATGCGCTGTCGGTTTGGGATCGATCCCCGTCATTGGACCCATTGGGCTATTTCTCGCTCCAGCCAGTGTACCACGACTGGTACATCAAAGGCCGTGGTATGTGCTATCCTGTCTATGGGGTGGTGAATATAAAAGATCCCTTGCTGCTAATCGAAAAGAGTAGCCCATGAAATGGTGATGGCGGGTTTCCTCTCAATATCTGTGTGGTCCTTAACCATATGTCTGACACCATATAACCGTAAATAAAATGTGTTGAGTGCGTCGTTAAATAAAACATTTCCTCCCTTCCGAGAGTACTGCTAAAGCAATACACTACATGTCCCCATCCTGGTCCAGAGCATTCTGAAAAACAAAACATCTGGTAAACAATATGTGGGACAGACGGACAGACAGACAAGATGGGAGACCTATAGTCCCCTCCTGCTGGATTGGTGGGGGACTAATAATTATGTCCCTTGCATAAGAAAAAAGTTTGTTTTATTTAACGACGCCACTAGAGCACATTGATTTTTTTATCTTATCATCGGCTATTGACGTCAAACATGGTCATTCTGACACTGTTTTTAGAGGAAACCCGCTGTCGCCACATAGGCTACTCTTTTTACAACAGGCAGCAAGGGATCTTTTATTTGCGCTTCCCACAGGCAGGATAGCACAAACCATGGCCTTTGTTGAACCAGTTATGGATCACTGGTCGGTGCAAGTGTTTTACACCTACCCATTGAGCCTTGCGGAGCACTCACTCAGGGTTTGGAGTCGGTATCTGGATTAAAAATCCCATGCCTCGACTGGGATCCGAACCCAGTACCTACCAGCCTGTAGACCGATGGCCTGCCACGACGCCGGTCCCTTGCATAAGAGCACTGATGACCAATCACAGCATAGGTTATTATTATTATAAAAAAAATGTTTATCCCACTGCCCCCTTTCCTTTCTTTCCTTTAACTTCTATCTCATTTCTTCTTCCCAGCTTGCTGTCCACTTCCACAACACTGCACTCGTGGAGGAAGTTGAGACAGTTAGGTGATGGTGTGGACAGCTCAGAAGACCGAGTCTGAGGAAGCCGACAGAGAGGGTTGAAACACTGAAATTGTAGGAGAAATTAGAATTATATAAAAAAAAATATTATATAAAGTTAATGAGAATGATAGGCAGAGGGTGACAGATGAGAAAGATGCATGAAAGCATGAGCTAGCTTTGACAGGATTTGAACCACTGTCATCAGCTTGATTGTCCAGCAGCTTATCCACTAGACACGGAACTCACTAATCACAGCACAGTTAACAATTAACTTGAAACCAGAGATTCCCAGTCTGGAGCTCCACGCGGTAAGATGTGTTTGTTTCGCTGGTGCACACTGCACGTGCTTTCGTGTGCTCGACTTGGGGATCCTTCATTTTGTTGTTTTTGTCAGCGAAATGAAGTTTTCTACTGGGATGTATGCTGCCATTTGAATTGACTGAACGCTGAAACGTTTCTCGTTTCGACAGTCTGCACCACCAGGTTGGATTCTTTTTTAGCGAGATTCCTCGCCTCCACGTCATTTCTCCATCTGACTATGTTGACTGGTTTTTTCGTGACTCGTATGACGGCCATTCTGCAGAACGCCACGGTTGTTCGCATTTAGTCTCTACATGTCCGAGCCTGTCCTAGCAGCACTGGAAGATTGACCGCCCCACTCTAAGAAGAAATAGGAAGCAGGGTCGGCCCCTACTACTCTTTTCTAAACTTTATTTGCTTTATAGTGATACCATCTCGTATCCTCCGGAGTCGGGGCCCGTCCGCACCACTATACCAACCCATGACGACTGGACTATACCCTAGTCTGATACTATCTCTCGTTCAGACGGATCCAGCTTCTCAAGATCTGTATTTCAGCACAGCACTACACCTTCAACGTCTATCAACTGTCAATCTAGGGGTTTTCTTGACAGGATGCAACCCATCTCGTCCATATAAGCTGTGCACCCAAACGGCCTTAACGATGCCACTCACGTGGACATATCGATCAGACTTTAAACTTTTAGATCTGCGTTCAAAAGTTTATGTCGAAATTACTCTCTTTTTTTATTATTAATAAATAGTCCGATCCTCTCTTCTTTCTCTTATTTAAAGGAAACATGTCACGTAAACCATATTTGGCACCAACCATGTACAATTAATTATAAATTGAATCACCTAAAAAAATTTTTATACAAAATTAATTACTTAAAATATCTCCATAAAAGAAGCCCAGATACGAGCTCTTAGCGGAAATTGCCGATCTTTAATGAGCAGGCAATCACGAGGTCCGTGACGTCAGAGACGCGTCGCTTGATCTGAAGCCTTACACTTAAAAGCATTAGTCCGTACCACTCATAAAGAATCTAAGACTTGCACAGCTTACCAAAACAATGAGTGTTCGTTCGCAAAACGTTTTGCCGTATCATATGAGCTGTTAGTAAATGAAGAAAGACACACATTTACTTACAACAGTGATACTGAAGAAAAAACGGATAGCGAGTCGGAGGATGGAGAAACTGATGGTGCCAGACCAGACCGGTTGACCAATTTACAGCCCGGAGCCCGAAAGTAACCCGGAGACAAAACCAAAACTCGGATGCTAATGCCGAGGTGTATACTGTTCATATTTAGCATAAAGATACACCTCGATATGATGCATTTAAATATGTAAAAAATATAAATGTAGGACAAACATTTTTGGGGGGGTGTTTTAAAGAAAATATCGCATTTTTTATGTTCAGGCTGTACATAATGAAATCTGTATGCACAGTGTAAACAAATGCTCTAATTTACGACAAGGCGCTTCACTTTCATTAACCTGGCTTGTAAAACAACATAAATGACTTGAGAGTATAATCAACTTTTAAACTAAATATATTTCTATTTGCATCAATAGAACGAAATGGGGTTATAGTATTTTTCTCTCATAAAAAAAGTAGCATATTATTAGGCCTATTGGTAGGGTGCGTTAAGAGTAAAAACGACCACTCACTATACCCAAGTGATAATTTTCTTTTCTTTAGTACTACGTAATTGGTCAGTTTTGTAATTTTAGATGGGAAAGTCTACTTAATCAAGGGTTTTACAGCATTATTTACAGTAATGAAGCAGGGCGGCTGATAATGTCCATTAACATTGTACTATAGTCGCGACAGGTTACGCCACAATACCCTGTGATCTTAAAAAAACTGGCACGTATTTTGTACTTATTTCTAGACCGTGGTAATCACTTACCTGGTCGATACCCTGCAATATACACCTGCCAATCAGGAATCACATGTGCAGGTCACGGAAAGAAAGGACCAATTAACTAAAACAACACTCCGATTCTCAAGTCAGCCCGTGGATGAAACATAATAGTTATTTCGACACCGACAGTAGTGGTTTATTTTGTATTGAACTTCGTGTTGCTTTGGGGCTTCGGGCGATGAGGAACGTTTTTGTGACGTATTCCGCCCGAAGATTAAAAACATTATTTAAAATTATTATTGTTTTCTACACGTTTTTTAAAAACATATTTAAATACATCGTACTGAGATGTATCCTCATGCCAAATCCCATGTTTGTATATGCCATATTTAATTACTTGTTGACGTTTCCTTCTTCGGACGGTGAATACAGATTTTGTTATGTAGGCCTACAGCCCTAACATGAAAAATCTTTTTTTTTCAAAAAAAATTAATAAATAAAAAATTCTACATTTTTGTTTTAACATATATAAATACATCATGCTCAGGTGTATCTTTGTGCCAAATATGTACAATGTACACCTTGGCATTCGCAACCGAGTACTGTTTTTGTCTCCGGGTAACGTTAGGGCTCTGGGCTGTAAATAGGCTGACACCAAAGTACTATGCAGTGTTGGTGTCCAATCTTTTCTTTTGCGATAAAATACACGCGTCTTTCTTCGGATACAATCCTTTGGAAAACCATAAAAAGACAATCCCGATCGTTTAAACTGTTTATTTTTACACCCAAAGGCCACGCAGTACGGCACTGTTGGACTGAAAAGATCGTAAGCCCCTTACTCCATATATAAACAGTTAACAACAATGGAAGAGTACAGCGGCTCTGACGTCACTTCCCTTTTTTTCCGAACGCTCACGAAGAAATATGCATAAATCGTACTTTGATACTGATTAGCGTAATTTCTTCATTTTAAGTTAACTACACGTATTTTATTGTTATAAAGTTATTTGTATATTATTTTTATATCATTTTTCTTTTAAAATGAGCTATAATATGGTCTCGTGTCATGTTTCCTTTAATTTTGGACTGTCCTTCTAAAATGCTCCAAATTATATAAATATTCGGCCGAGCAGTCAATTCTTTTTATTTTTGGTTTGTAACATTGTTTTTCTTTTTTTTAAAATTTATTAACCTTTTTACTAATTGATATTTTCAAAATTCTGCCCATTTTCAACTCTACCCCCCCCCCCCCCCCCATCCCGAGTCAGGTCACCGATCTTATCGGAGGTCGGACTCGGGATGGGCGTGTTCGAAACCCTAGTGGTATATGGGCACGTTAAACAAGTTATCATCATGAAACCAGCAATAGGACTACAGTAAATCCCTCTGTAAACCGGAATTCCCTCAAAACAATGTTTTTCATGGTCCCTTTTTTGAATATCTGTACAGAAGAGAACCTCACTAAACCAGATACCTCTTAAAACCAGGCTTTTTAGTTGGTCCCAATGGTGTCCGGTTTAGAGGAGTTTCACTGTATGTGCATAATATTTTGTTCATAATCATCAAAGAAAGAAACAAAAAATACACAAATAATTTTACTTTGAAAGTTTGGCACTGTTATAATAGAGATATGCAAAGTGATGTCATTCAAAAAAGAAAGAAAAAAAAGAAACATTCCGTGAGTTTTGGTCAAGACATAATGTGGATAATACACAGAAGCTGCAATTGTTTACAAAGCAAACACATGTAGTGTGATTCACCCAACCGAATCTTGCTGATGAAATGAAGCACTTCCGACATCGGAAAACCTGGCTATGTATGCTAAGGGTACTTGTGGAATAAGGAAGGAAAATCTTTTATTTAACGATGCACTCAACACATTTTATTTACAGTTATATGGTGTTGGACATATGGTTAAGGACCACACACAGATATTGAGAGAGGAAACCCGCTGTCGCCACTTCATGGGCTACTTTTTTCAATTAGCAGCAAGGGATCTTTTATATGCACCATCCCACAGACAGGATAGTACATACCACAGCCTTTGCTACACCAGTTGTGGAGCACTGGCTGGAATGAGAAATAGACCAATGGGCCCACCGACGGGAATCGATCCTAGATTGATCGCGCATCAGGCGAGCACTATACCACTGAGCTACATCACAACCCTTTGTGGAATAATGTCCCAGAATAGAACTCCTGGCTTGTGAAGATGTGTCCACACATTCCTATTACAATAAACATGTGCATGCATGGTAATAAATCTTTGAAACAAAACAAATAAAAATATTTATCGATTATTCTCGCAGAAAATGCACACAATAGTCAAACAATGTGTTGATGTGTTCCACCTTGTTTTAGCACCCCAAAAGTAAATTTGATTTTCTTGTGAATGGTAGTTGAAATCTTTGTGCTAGATTCTCTGAATATTTCCATTCACCAACAAAATGCTATTAATGGTCAATCAAGTAACTTCAGCAGCCATATTCTTTGTAATTCTCTCCATCACTTGTATTCATCAGGGCCAAACTTACGGTAGTGGAAAAGTTGTTTTTTTCAGTCTAAAATTGCCCTTTTTGTCTAGCTGGTGAAGACATTTGGGGCATGCTCGACTGGCAATTCTAGAAATGGGAATCCAAAACGAACTTCTGTAGAATTCTGTTGTGACTGGGTTCCAACAGTTCCCAACTTGGAGGCAGTGTAAGCAGAATCAAACCTGGCGGATATTTGTTGGTGGTCTACACAACAGATGTAGGGTTACAAAAATAATGGTGGATAAATTTCAAGAAACAAATCTAGGACTTTAGTTCCAATTTTGTTCAAGTGGTGGAATTTTAAGAAATAGTTCTTTGGTAAATCCAATCAGCCCAGCTGAGCACTCTGTAGTACTGTGACCCAATTCCTTTTCTTTTAATACCCCTGTTATTGTTTTAGACTAGGTAAGATGCTGGTCATTTCTGTATGTTCCAGCCAACAGATGTTTGGTCTGAGAACCTGAACTGGAGTTTCACCTTGGTCGATCATTGCCTCTCATGCTGAGACCACGCCATCTCTCCAGTGTTACTGTACAAATCTGTAGGCTGTATGTAAGCTCTGCCATTGTCAAGCGCAAAGAAGTCTTTTCTTAGGCTGAAACTCGTGGTTCACTTTCTGAAAGAGATGATGTGAAGTCCTAAGCATCAATGAGTATATTTATTATATTGCTCAAAATGGAGATAATATAATTTTTCATGTTACTAGGTAATGCTTATGTTATTAGTCACCTACCGGTGAAGCCGGAGTGGACTATAGATTTTGTTTCTGCCTTTCTGTCTGTCCATCCGTCTGACCAACATAGTTTTATTGAACTTTTATTTCACAAGAAATTGTGTATAACATTATTATATACTGTTACAGATCAAGTTTGACTTTCATGGCTATTTACGTATGTTTCAATTATTGTCCGAACCAAATTGTTAACAACTACGAAATATTACTCTCCTACCTTTAATTGCCATTAGATTTCCTCCAAAGTTTGACCAGACACAAATCTTGAAAAAACCATTACAATGACACAGATTCCACATACCAGATGATAACCATGTCACCTATATCGACTTCGATGAGAGCGCATAGGGAAAAAAACATGTAATTTTGTATCAGCTGCCATTTTGACTTTTTATGGAATATTCTTCAAGAGGGGTGAAAGGATAGGACTTAATCTAACAACGTCATAACAAGTTATGATATAAAAGCAAACGTGATGACGTCATATTATTATTATTTATTATTATTATTATTATTATTATTATTTTAATGATACCACTAGAGATCATCGATTTCACAGTAATTGTGTCACATACTTTGGAGGCTTTCACCCCTCTTGAAGAGTATTCCATAAAGAAGCAACATGGCAGACGGCAGAAAACTGCATGTATTTTTCCCTATGCAATCTCAGCAAAGACAATATCGGCGACATCGTTGCAGTCTCGTGTGTGGAATCTGTATATTTGTAGTGGTTTTTTTGCGATTTGTGTCTGGACAAACTTTGGAGGAAATCTAACAGCAATTAAAGGTAGGAGAGTAATTTTTTGTAGTTGTTAACAATTTGGTTCGGACAATAGGAGATATTCAAATTTGTTTTCTGGACTCTTTTTTTTTCTTTTTCGTAATGCCTCAAGAAATTGAGCTGATATTTTATACATAGCCTTATCACGTACTGATACAGATCAAGTTTGACTTTCATGGCAATTCACCCATTTTTCACTGTTATGACCCTTGAACTTAGGAGATACGGAAATTTGTTGGGACCAATAGGGGACATGTATTGGTTTAGCAGTACACTCAGACTGCTTGTTTTTTCAATGAATTATCATAAATTGATCTGCAGTTAGTTTCCCAGTGGTAAGTTGGTGTAATCTTCATCATCATAAAGCAACTCTGGAGTCAATGACTCCTTAGCATTGAAGAAAAATTACATTATTACCCAAAAACTGTCTTTTTATTAAGCATAATTTGAATATTATCTTGGGGGTTTTTTTCTTCACAAAATGCATTACAAGTTAATCATGTTGTCTAATTTATATACATGTAAAATAACAGTTGGCAATATAGATTAGTACCATGGTAATTTTTGTGAGCACTTTGCCACAGGATAGCACTTACCTTGGCCTCTGACATATTAATGACAGAATGCAGAAGATATACTAGTGATAAATAAACAAAATAATGAAGAGTTCTCCAAAGGGTATTGATCCTACAACCCACTACACCTCAATCAAGTGGTTCTCCAAAGAGCTACACCCCATTACAAAATCTGAGCAGAGGGCACTACTTAAATTAAACACACAGATAGGACCATGTCGATTTAACCAAGTTATGATGCACTTTAATCGCATAGTTTGGACAAATCTTTTGCCAACAAACTTACCACTTGTGATGCAAAAGGTCCAATACAGTGTCCATATCTCCTTAGAGCCTCGCGGACGTTATTGGGAGTAATAGCCTGTCCACCACACATTTCCATCGAGTTCCCTGCACCACTCTGTAAACAAGGAGACAAGCATTATTAAAATATACACACTTCCACCAGGCACAGATCCAGGGGTGGGTGCTGAGGATGAACATCCCCTCCCCCAAAAAAATATCTCATTCCACTACGAGACACCATCTTCCAGGCAGGGGTCAGAGTGTGAATACTTGCAAGCATTGTCTACAAGAAATATTAAAATTCATCTACAAAATCATCATTTTCAACACAATTTGCTTTATATCTAAACAGGGACGCGGTCAATCTAGGATCTTGATATTGATTTGTAGCATTTGCTTAATTTTTATAAATGGACTATTTCTGTGTCAATTACTTTAAATGACATTATGCATGAATTCATATTGGTAACTATGACCCAATTTCCCCCACAAAAAGTCACATATTCGAAAATGACTGAATAAATGAATGAATAAATGAATAAATGAATGAATGAATGAATAAATAAATAAATGAATGGATGTTTAACAAAAAAAGAAGAAAAGATATCGGCTATCCGTCGTCAAACACATCTGAACTTGAGAAAACACCTTTTTCCACTTTACCTTCTTTCTCTTCTTGGATTTCAGCTTTGTGTTGCCTCCCGATGAACTGCCTTGTGAGCTCGACAGGCCTAAGGACCCTCCAGGCGTCAGAGAGGGGGGTGTCTGGGTTGATGGTGTTGAAGGGGTGGATGGGGGACTTGGTGGTTGCTGCAAGAGAGGACTGTGTCTTTGATGGCAGGTTTTGTAAAATTGCGACATTTACATTTTAGAACATTCAATGATGGAATGAAATAATGAAACACATGGTATATTTATGACCAAATTTAGATCACAAGAAGATTGTTTTGTTTAACGACACCACTAGAGCACATTGATTAATTAATCATCTGATACTGGATGTTAAACATTTGGTCATTCTGACACATTTTTCCTAATGTAGCAAGGGATCTTTTATATTCACTTTCCCACAGAGACGAAAGTACATACCACGGCCTTTGACCAGGTGTGGTGCACTGATTGGAACGAGAAAAACCCCAATCAGTTGAATGGATCTACCGATGTGGTTCCATCCTGCGACACAAACACCTCAAGCGAGCACTCTACCCACTGAGCTAAATCCCGCCAAATGTAGAACACTACAGGGAGTAGTGACGCCTGTATAAAATATAGCGATGTAATGTCAGAACTGTTGGACTGACTGCCAATAATAGAGTTAACTTCCTGAAACTGTGGATAAGGGGTTTGGTTGCAGTCAATATTTGCTGTTACTAGTTATGTATTTCTTTATTTCTTTCCATCAATATATTTTAGAATTTAATAGCTTGGTTTTATCTTTTAAAATGCTTAATGCAATCATTAGGGGGGTACTTAAATTTGATACGGGTGTGTAACAATTTATCTGGCCCAGTTGGCTACTGTTACTTTTAAGTTAAAAGTTTCAACCAGGGTAATGAATCTATGTCTGAAACATACATGTAGGTAAGCTAGTTTTACTGCGAATATGTTTGTGACTAATATTAGTCTCATACATATCACAATAAAACTAGTTTACATGTGCCTATGTTGCCTCAGTGGTGCCATGGTTAAGAAATCAGCCATAAGGTTGGTAGGTACTGGGTTTGCAGCCTGGTACCGCCTCCCACCCAGAGTGAGTTTTTACGACTCATTGGGTAGGTGTAAGACTACTACATCCTCTTCTCTCTCACTAACCACTAACAATTAACACTCTATCCTAGACAGACAGTGCAGATAGCTGAGGTGCGTGCCCAGGACAGCGTGCTTGAACCTTAATTGGATCCCCACCCAGAGCGAGTTTTAACGACTCAATGGGTAGGTGTAAGACCACTACATCATCTTCTCTCTCACTAACCACTAACAATTAACACTCTATCCTAGACAGACAGTGCAGATAGCTGAGGTGCGTGCCCAGGACAGCGTGCTTGAACCTTAATTGGATCCCCACCCAGAGCGAGTTTTAACGACTCAATGGGTAGGTGTAAGACCACTACATCCTCTTCTCTCTCACTAACAACTAACCTAGTGTCCTGAACAGACAGCTCAGAAATCTTAGGTGTGTGCATAGGACAGTGTGCTTGAATCATAACTGGATATAAGAAAATAAGAAAATGAAATAAATCCAGTCATTGGTTGATTAACCTAGTTGAAACTCAGCTTAAAAATCACAGTAGCCAACGGAGCCAATTAAAACAGCAGTCTTGCTGTGATATGTATGTGACTAATAGCAATACCCGACTCGGTGAAGTCATTCCCGTGGAACTCTTGGTCTCCCCTAAAGCAGGCGAGGACAAGACGTCGTGGTAGTTGAGACAGACAGGAGGGTGGACTAGCACCATCGGGTCGGTCGCGCTGGCTTTCATGTCCTGTTTCACCAACAGAGCCAAGTCAACAATCTGCAGGGAATAAAAATCAGTTGTAGTAAATCAGTTGAGGTATCTATAGTGAAGAAGCTGAATATAGTCTCCTAACGTTAAAAGTTTGTTTTGTTTAACAACACCACAAGAGCTCAATGATTAAAACTGCACGTAATTATCAGCTTTTGGATGTTAATTTTCTTTTAATTTGGACACATACAGAGACCATTACATTAAAGGTACAGACCCAAGTTTTTAAACACTAATGCATATTTTTCACCTAGACCCTAGTTTCAACCCGTAAAAATTGACAATAATTTACAAACCTGTAACAAATTTGGATACAACAGAGTGAAATAAGTCTGTGATGTGAAATACCCTTAAAAATAGACTAAAACGTGACTCCATAACCGTTACTTCTCGGACGCACGTGCGGTTTTTTTAAATAAGAAAAATGCATTTTGTGGTGTTAGAAACAACAGGATGACCAGAAACACTTCGGTTGTATGGAAATGGATAATCTAAACACTAAAATATAAGTAATGTTTGATTTCAGTGATCATAAACGGCTCTAATGGTGAGAAATACGCTGTAAGTATTTAAAAACTAGGGTCTGTCCCTTTAAGGACTCTTCTACATTCACTTTACCACTGACAGGACAGCATATATATATACCGGGTACCACAGACTTTGATACATAAGCTGTGAGGTACTGGTTGGAACAGGATTTTTTTTTTTGTTCCCCGAGGCTCCATTCTTCAACTCAAGCACTCCACAGTCTCATACATCAATAATACTGATTTTTATTGACCTTTTTTTTTGTTGTTAAAGGGATACTGTCACAGATTTAAGGACCTTATTTCTCTAAAAATGGATAATAAATAAACATCACATTAATTGTTTGAAACCAAATCTAGCTATCGCATCACCTTAACTGAACCATGATGGAGTGAAATCCATGTCAACCCTCTCGGCAATTTTAGTTTTTGAATTATGGACCATTGCCATAATTCAATTATTTTTACAAAATATCATTAATAAATGGGAGTATGGTGGTTATGAAGATGGTTGAATAAAGTACATTTAGGGACAAATCAAATTATTTTTGTTCAGGTAATACTTTGTTAGACCATTAAATAGGTCAGTGGTCTGTGACAATATGCCTTTAAAAAGGCATACACTGGCGTTACTTGCTACTTTACTCCTTATAGCATGGATCATATGTCCCTTACCTTAAAGCCTTGAGATTTTGATATACGAATTAAGAGAGTTATCGCAGAACTTGTGAAGTACAAAATTAAAAAAATTAAATAAAAATTGGTGCATAAATTGCTTGTTTGATGTACTGTGCAAGGTTACATGCACAGTGCTTATCTGAAAATGCATTCAATCCCTTGTATGGAGGAATATAAACCACAAACTTATAAAATGTTTGAAACACCTGTAAAACATTGGGTTTTTTATATTTGGCATCTTATGGACTTATTAGTTTTTAAAATAAATTCTTCAACTGTAAATGCTCAGGCTTAAGATCTTAATGTAAGAATTGTAATGATACAAGTATGTAGATGTATGTCAACAGGAATGGTGTGTGTGAAATAACTACCTGGGCCACCGTTTCGTACGCCAGGTAGCTGATGACCTCAAGGGCGTGAACGTTGGGTTTGATGTCGATGGTCACACCAGCCATCAGCCAATCTTTGAACCTCTGTGACTTGTATTTCCGACCTTAAGAAAATGAAAAAAGTCAAACCATAAAAACAAGGATGTGTTTACCCATATGAAAAATAAAAGCTGAAATGATCTTAAAACAGCTAAAAATGTAACAAACATCACACATGAATAGCTAATTTTTCTGCATTTCAAATTGAATCCAGTGTGATTTGTAAATATTATATGAAAAAACAACAACTAACTTGAAATCAGGTGTTGACACTAGTACAATGTATTAAATTACTTGATAAAGCCATCCTGTTTTTGACACTATTTTTAAAGTACTAAGCTAGCCTAGTTTTGACTCTGCTACACTGCTATTAAAGTACTTACATATGACAAAGCTATCCTGTTTTTAACACTAATGTTAAAGATCTTACTGAAGTCTGACTTGTCTTGACACTATTAAAATACAGGGGCAAGACATAGCCCAGTGGCAAAGTGTTCCGTTGATGCACGGTCGGCCTGGGATCGATCCCCGTCAGTGGGCCCATTGGGCTATTTCTCGTTCCAGCCAGTGCACCATGACTGGTACATCAAAGGCCATGGTGTATACTATCCTGTCTATGAGATGGTGCATATAAAAGATCCCTTGCTGCTAATCGAAAAGAGTAGACCATGAAGTGGCGACAGCTGGTTTCCTCCCTCAATATCTGTGTGGTCCTTAACCATATAACCATAAATAAAATGTGTTGAGTGCGTCGTTAAATAAAACATTTCCTTCTTCCTTCCTTTTAAAATACTTTATAAGATAGTCCTCGTTTTGACACAGACGTCAAGATACTTACTACAGTCAGCCTGGTTTACACTTCTATTAATTAAAGTAGTACTCATATCCAACTGGTTTTGACACTTCTATTAAAGTACTGACTCAATAAGACTGGTTTTGGCACTACTCATCATAATATAACCAGCTTGGTTTGGACAATGTTTTTAAAGAATTTACTAATCTCAGACTGATTTTCAGATTGATTGATTGATTTCAACTTATTTTCGTGCTTATATCCAATTAAGGTTCAAGCACGCTGTCCTGGGCACACACCTCAGCTCTCTGGGCTGTCTGTCCAGGACAGTGGGTTAGTTGTTAGTTGGTTAGTGGTTAGTGAGAGAGAAGAGGGTGTAGTGGCCTTACACCTACCCATTGAGCCCTTAAGAACTCACTCTGGGTTGGAGCCGGTACCGGGCTGCGAACCCTGTACCTACCAGCCTGTAGTCCGATGGCTTAACCACTGCGCCACGGAGGCCGGTAATTTTCAGACATCTATTAAAGTTCTTACTAAATCCAGCCTGTCTAGCCTCAGAAAATTCCATGTATTGTTGAGCATCCATTGACCTGGCCTGTACTTCTGCTCTCTGAAAACAAATTAACATTTATAATGTATGCATACATTCAGTGAAAAACAATATATATCAATGTACAATTAAAATGCAAATTTTGGGCCCATCTACTAAGTATGTACGCTGAGGGGGTGGTTAGGTTGTGTTTTATATGTACAAAATATGTACAGAGTACATATTGAATTATATGCACACTTTTTGAAACCTTGTTTCGGTTTTGTACACAATAAGTATAGCACATCTCACAGTAATTGCACTTGAAATCCATATTTCGTAAATAATACAAGTTTTTAATTACAAAATTTTATTCATATTCAGGTACATTACCGTAGTAATGTTAAAAAACAACAACTGAATATCAGTTTTGCATTGGAATTTGTCCAGCATTGTCAAAACAAAAATGTCATGTACAGCTGTATTAACCACATTAAAATAAAACTGGTACACTAACCCTTGACCCCTGTCAAAATTCTATGACAAACAGATAAACAACACTGTTTACAGGTCGATATGTTTTTATTTTTCAAAATTTTGGACAAAATATTAAGTTTAACTTTAGAAAGATGAAAGAAATAAAAAGTACCAGGACTAGCTAATTTTGAAAGCAGTTGGCAAATTTTATTTTAATTTGGCGAAATAACTGCATGTAATAATTGACATTTTTTAGAAAATAACTGTTGATTTCTGCAATTTTTAACGTTTAATTTACAATTTGGCGAAATATTTTTCTCACCCAGAGGTAACCCTGCTGTACCTTTTGTCAAATATATCATATCAAAAAATTACCTTTGAATGTGTTATATTTATTGTGCACGAAGCCAAAACATGGGTGCGACGTTAATTTTATCTGATGTACTTTTCAGCATGAAAGATCAATGTACATGTATGCCTGTGCATGGGGAGGAGGGGGTAATGACCAAACATAAAAAAGGTGTATGTGGGGAAAGAGGGGGGGTGTGTGTGTGTATAAATTTTAGGATTTTGTGATCGTGTGCTATACGGACTCTTCCAGTAGGACACTGTCACAATGTTAACACCTGTCCAAGGCAAGTGGTTTTGGGTGTAGGACAAGTCAAGTGTTTCAACCATTTTGTCTGACTGGACAAGTCAACTGAAAATCAAATTTAATATTAGTCAACTCTTTCAACTAAAACATTTCGGCGGGACAAACAGATTTCCAACGAAACAAACAAAAATCAAGAGGAACTTGTCTTATAGGACAAGTACACTCATGTCACCTTAGTCTGCGTGGCACAAAAGTCTGCGCATGTTAATGACGTTACATTACGTCTTCAAACAAGTGTCGGGGTATGTTTGTAAACAAACAAACAACGTTAATTTAATTCACAAAACCATTGTTAAAACAACACATCTTGATTGTGAATATATGTATAAAACTGGTCGATAACACTTTTATTGAAAAAACCTCTGAATTAATGCACTAAAAGTATACTTTTGCCAGCCTTGTTTTTCTATCACCTGTCAACTCGTGTCTGTCAACGTTGTAATGATCAACCTTGCATATCAACTTATATAAATTTACTTAGAAGCTTCAATACATACCTTATTGTAATTTATGAATCCATAAATGAAATGAATGTCTTATTTTATCTGTTGACATAAACACAGACCTGTCAACCTTTAGTCAAGAGAAAGCAGGAGGTGTGTGTTGAAAAAGCAGGAGATTTTGTCAAAAAGCAGGAGATTTTTTAAATTCACACAATTTAACCCAAAATCGCAAGATTTAAAAAAAACATTATTACAATAAGTTATATGAATACTATATAATGTCATATATACTTCTTAACCTTAGATCTTGGCATTAAAAAAAAAAAAAAAAAAAAATTAAAATTTTTTTTTTTTTTTTTTTTAAAGTTTAAATATTATTATGATTTAATACATATTAAAAAAAAAAAAAATATTTTATCCAAAAATGTTAAGAACATGGACAAGAAATAAAAAATTTAATTAGTACATTTACGGTATTACACTTACAGCCTTACAGGTTGCGTTACATTATCATTTGTGGTTAGTGTACCTAAGTACCAAAGACAAATTTATATAAATCTTATAAATTAATATTCAGTTTTTACTATAATGAGGAACGGTGGCGTGGTACTTATTTAAAATCATTATAATGATGCAATAAACATTGTATTTTCATTAATTAATCATAAGTAAAACCTCATTACGGACATCGTGTGAAATATACCGGAATTATACCCATTTCCGTGAGTAACTTTATGTCAATGTCAAACACAACATTTTTTAATTGTACAAAAATAATTTCTTGAAGAGTACCCTTATAACCAACATTTTACTGCACAAACATACAAAATTAACTGACACAAGTATGTTTATACAGCTAATTGGTCTTTTCGTTGTCTTGCTGTGACATGTGATTTTAACATGCATCGTGTGTATCGCTGTCAACTCGGAGTCTGGCAGTTCAGATTCGTCATAGTTGCATTATGTAATCCAGTGGGAAGACATTTTACAATTCAGAGGTGTTATTAGAACTAAATTGGATAGTTTTCTTTGTTTTTTTTATGCAACACTGAATGTCAATACACAGCCTGTTGAATTAGCGGCAACACGCTTCGTAGCCATTACGATGACAACAAACATTATAATAACAGTAACACATCATTTTATAAACTCCATGCGCTTTTTTAACAATATAAATAGGCTATCCCACAATTCTCACTTCGGCAAAGGTTAAACAGTCGGGACAATTCGGCCTGTTACATTCTCAGAAAACGAAAGTAGTCGACATTTTCCGAATGAGAAAAAAAGGTAGAGTTACTTCCCTTATGTTATTTTGACAAGAGAGGATCGATTTTTTTTTTATGCTTACAAAAATGTCATTTAACAGGAGAAACTGTCTCCCGCACAGGGGAAAGGAGATTTGATCAAATACCGGGAGACTCCCACGGAAACCGGGAGGGTTGACAGGTCTGCATAAACATCCAAGCATACTTTGAATTTCCCTCTGAGTGACACAATGCAAAATGGCTGCACACAGACTTTGAAGATTGCACTTACAGCATGGCACTTACAGCTATAGTCTGTTTCAAAATTATCATTGATTGTCCTATATGTCTAACGAACACTATTTGTGCTCATTTACACAGTTAATAACAGACAATTTTTGTTGAATAATGATCAAATATTTTTACATTGGCTTTTTTTTATATTGTCATTTTGTGTTGTCCAAACTAAGGAGCATGGAACACCATATATATATATGACTGGTATATAAAAGGCTGTGATATGTGCCATCCTGTTTATGGGATGGTGCATATAAAAGATCCCTTGCTGCTAATGGGAAAATGTAGCCGGTTTCCTCTCTAAAACTAATTTGCAAAATTACAAAATGTTTGACATCCAATAGTCGATAATTAATATAAACCAGTGAGCTCTAGTGGTGTTATTAAACAAAACTTTTTTTTCCCCCATCTACATAACCACCATATCCCATGATTCTTAAATTATAATAAAAGTAATGACAATATGGAGCACAAATGGGTGACATATTATTTTGACTCACATGATGGGCATCCTCTAAATAACCACAAAGTCAAAATGGTTTATCAAGCTTTTACATTGATAAAGTATGGCTTATACCTTATCCCTTTTTTGCATCATCAAAACATTATTTTATATTTTTGTATATGTTTTGAGCTACCTACATGTATCTTGTCTCTGGAGCTATGGTCATTCTAAAAAGATAAGCAACCAATTCTTAAATTCCGATATGGAGAAACATTAAAAGTTTGTTTGTTTTGCTTAACGACACCACTAGAACACACTGATTTATTTATAATCGGCTATTGGATGTCAAACATTTGGTAATTCTGACTCGGAAGTCATCAGAGGAAACCCACTACATTGTTCCTAATGCAGCGAAAGATCTTTTATATGCACTTTCCCATAGACAGGAAAGCACATACCATGGCCTTTGACCAGTTGTGGTGTACTGATTGAAATGAGAGAAAAAAATCCAATCATCTGAATGGATCCACCAAGGTGGTTCGATCCTGTGATGCATGTACCTCTGTTGAGCACAAAACCGACTGAGCTATAAATCCTGCCCAGAGAGAAACATTACTACAAATCTGGCACTAAATGATGGAGAAAAAAATACATACCACCAATCTTTCATGCTTTATGTGATCCACTCGGTCTTCATCAAACAGAGCAAGCAATTCCCCTGTGGTGAAACAGAAACACTTCGTAATGTGTCGTAATTTATCATGTTATGTGCTAACATATTGATCTTAAATTCTCTTGTGGTTACACCAAAAAATGTCTGGATTCTTGTGTACTTTTGTATTAAAGTTAAAACTTTGTTTTGTTTCATGACATCACTAGAGCTCATCGACTTATTATTCATCATCGACTATTGGATGAGAAACATTTTTACTTTTTTTTTTACTTGTAGTCTTAAAGGTAATCTGGACACCTCAATAGCCGATATATTTTTGTCCATCCATCCATCCATTCCATCCATCCCATCCATTCCATCCATCCATACATCCATTCCATCCCATCAATCCATCCATCCCTCCATCCATCCATTCCATCCATCCATCCATTCATCCATCCATACCATCCATCCATTCATTTCATCCATCCATCCATCCATCCATCCATCCATCCTTCCATCCATCATCCATCCATCCATCCTTCCATCCTTCCATCCATTCATCCATTCATTCCATCCATTCCATCCATCCATTCATTCATTCCATCCATCCATTCCATCCATCCATCCATCCATTCATTCATTCATTCATTTCATCCATCCATCCATCCATCCATCCATCCATCCATCCATCCATTCGTTCATTCATTCATTCATTCCATCCATCCATCCATCCATCCATTCCATCCATCCATCCATCCATTCCATCCATTCCATCCATTCATTCATTTCATCCATCCATCCATGCGTTCGTTCATTCATTCATTCATTCATTCATTCATTCATTCATTCATTCATTCATTCATTCATTCATTCCATCCATCCATCCATCCATCCATTCCATCCATCCATTCATTCCATCGGCGTTGGGACGTAGCCCAGTGGTAAAGTGTTTGCTTAATGTGCGGTCGGTCTAGGATCGATCCCCGTCGGTGGACCCATTGGGCTATTTCTCGTTCCAGCCAGTGCCCCACAACTGGTGTAGCAAAGGCTGTGGTATGTACTATTCTGTCTGTGGGATGATGCATATAAAAAATCCCTTGCTGCTAAACAAAAAGAGTAGCCATGAAGTGGCGACAGCGGCTTTCCTCTCAATATCTGTGTGGTCCTTAGCCGTATGTCTGACGCCATATAACCGTAAATAAAATGTGTTGAGTGTGTCATTAAGTAAAACATTTCCTTCCTTCCTTCCTTCACTCTTTCATTAAAGGAAACCAGCTACATTTGTCCAGCAGCAATGGATCTTTTATATTTACCACAGACAAAACAGCATAATATACCACGGCCTCTAACTTACTTCATGATGTACTGGTTGGGATGGGAAAAAACAATCAGAGAATCGGTTCACTGAGGTAGTTGGATCCTATGACACAAGCACCTTAGGAAAGCCCTAGAGCTATAGATCCATTCTAAATGTTGTACTAAGTTACTTTGTTTCATGTGTGTTACATCATGTAACCAACTGATTAGAAACCAATTAATTAAAACATATATACAAATGGTCAACACTGATCAAATGAACGAAACCCGCTGTCGCCACTTCATGGGCTACTCTTTTTGATTAGCAGCAAGGGATCTTTTATATGCATCATCCCACAGACAGGACAGTACATACCACATGCCTTTGTTACACCAGTTGTGGAGCAGTCTGGAACGAGAAATAGCCCAATGAGCCCACCGACGGGAATCGATCCTAGATAGATTGTGCATCACGGGATACATTCCACTCCAGCAGGATAAAAGTGCACCTAATACCTGTAGTACCAATTACCTGTTCCGTCAATCGATGACAAAAAGTCGTAACAGATTTTACGTCTCTTTCTTGTTGGTTGTACAGTCTTTTCCCCTGTGAATATAAAACAAACTCGGACTGAACAGAATCAGGATAACTCTTGATAATCTATTAACATCAATATGATACAATGATTAATGAATTACTGATCATCACTAGTACGCCACAGTAATAATTATGTCCCTAAGCACTGCAAAGATTCATTTCATACACAGGGCATACGAACTGCTTGCAGTCTGGGACCAGAATATTTGTTCTAGTTCAATCAACCAGTCTTAGCAAACGTTCCCTAGACGTTAATGCACCCTTTTCATTGGTCAATTGGTCTCGTCGTTTAGGAGGTTGATGGCCATTGCTACCTATGCATTATGTCATTCCATAATTGACAGTAGTACTTGATGTCACGTAATATGTAATGCTGCATGCATTCTTTTTAGTGATGTAACATAAGATTATCAGCTGAGAAAAGGAGTGATGTCACGGTACAAAAATAAAATGCAGTGAATTTTATAATAAAATTTTACTACAATTATGAGTATAATTAACTAGAAAGTATTTCTGGCACTCGTCCTTTTGTAGACGTTTTTTGTGACACTCGTCTCAAGACAATCAATCCTTAAAGTTCGCTCCAAAGATTGATTTTCTTGAGGAAGAAGGAAATTTTTATTTAACGACACACTCAACACATTTTATTTACGGTTATATGGCGTCAGACATATGGTTAAGGACCACACAGATAATGGAAGGAGGAAACCCGCTGTCGCTACTTCATGGGTTACTCTTTTCGATTGGCAGCAAGGGATCTTTTATATGCACCATCCCATAGACAGGATAGCACATACCCCGGCCTTTGAGGTACCAGTCGTGGTGCACTGGCTGGAGAGAGAAATAGCCCAAGGGGCCCACTGACAAGGGATTTTCTTGAGACTCATGTCAGAAACTCAGAGCTTCTAGAATTTTTATAACATCCACTAGCCATGGGATCAGTGATTTAATTTTTTTTACTAGCCACCATAAAATATTCACTAGCCCTGCTTTACTTTAAGTTAATACAATTTTACTAAATAATAGTAATAATCAGATATGTCACCTAAAGATGGAGATAAGAGGTTAAAACACTAACATTGGGGGTTGGGGTGGAGTCAGGATAATCATATTTACAAAATAGACTTAACTGCAACATTTGACAAAAATAATTTTCACAGCCACCGGGCATGATGCCAGCAATAGTAGTAATTTACTAGCCCAACACTGAATATCACTAGCCATGGCTACCATAAACTAGAAGCCCTGGAAGCTATTAGTATGAGTTCCAAGTCATGCCCAGACTTTAGAGTCACAACAATAAGAATGCATGTAACAAATATTGTCCTTTTTATTTTTGTTCAAATAATCTTTAAAAAATAAATTGTTGTTTGTATAAAATTAGTTTTTGTTCATTGTTCTCAAAAGCTCTAAAAATTAGTAAGGCAGTTATATGCTAAGATGCTGATGAAACGTTTTTTGACTGGTCTCAAAAGCTCTAAAAATTAGTTCAGCAATTATGCTAATTACCGTAAGAGGCTGGTGAATTGTGTTATGGATGAGTTACCTAACGCTAACACACATGTACTACAGTTCTGTACTTCTTAGGCATTCTAAATTGATTTTGCAATGAGGTAGTATTTTTCACATTTTGTTCACGTGTGTCGAATGCAAATCTAATTTTAATAAATTAATCTTTTTTGTTTTGTTCGTGAACACATTAAATATAGGACGTCATTTACATGGACATAATGGACTTTAAAATTTTATAAGCCGGGGACAGACTTGCTCCATCCCAGAAACTGATGGCCCTGTGGATGATTGTAAATGGTATCTGATGTGACATCCACAACTTATCACTAGTCTAAAATTTGATAAGGTTGTAGACTTGTGAAGTGTCTATCCTACACCCATCATCTCAATGTGTTTTTACTGTTGTATGCTAAGACTACAGTGTTCGAGATTAATGGTATCCCGATATCCCGGGGATACCAGAATTTAATTTTGGATACCAGACTTCAAGAACCCAGTATCCCACCAGGATACCATATAATACTAAATTCTCAGGTGAGATACCAGATTTTGAAATGTTAGTACCCAACTGGGATACTGCCCCAAAATGTTAATCTTGAACACTGGACTATAATATGCATTACGGATGATACCTGCTGTCACTTGTTCAGTTGATTCTTGTTCCTCGTCCACACCCTTCAAAGCAGACGTCTTGAGATCTTTAACTTCCATGTACTGTAGCAGACGCAACAACTTTACCTACAGAAAAAACACATTAAAATCATTTTCTTCTGTCCCAGAAATGGGACCCGGGACAGTCATGCTTCAAACCCTAGTGGTATATGAGCATGTTAAAAATATATTGGACTTAGCAAATAATTTTCTAACACACACGTTGGTGAGAACATTATTTGTTATTTTTAATAACACATACTTGTTAACATATGTACATGTGTCAACAATTTCAAGACATACGACTGACTACTCCTAGGTGATGACCAGGTAACCAATGCCATACCATCCAATGAAAAAAACAGCATGATCAAAATGGATTGCACTGTGACGTATAGTTAACCTGGCACTCATATGTCCGTGACGCGTAAGTTAGCTACAACTTTTAGTAAAAAAAAGATGTTAAAATTTGCTTAAAACATGGTTTTTGAGGATATGTAACAAAGAGAATAATACATTTGTGTCCATTAGATACCATTTATCTCACAACTCGTTGTTAAAAACGTATTAAACTCGCTTGCGCTCATTAAGATACATTTTAAAACAACTTGTTGTGAGATAAATGGTATCTAATGACCACTCATGTATTATTCTCTATGTAATAAATAGAAATTTTACAAAGCCATTAGTGCCTGTTATTTAAGGCATGGCACATGGACCCTAGTTAGTCTTGACATATTCTTTGTTACAAGCATAATGTAGCGTATGGCCATACATGTATTATGTGATCAGACATAAGGAAGGAAGGAAATATTTTATTTAACGACACACTCAACACATTTTATTTACTGTTATATAGCAGTTTGATGTCAGGCTTAATTCATCTGACAAACAGCAGATGAATTAAGCCCGACATCAAACAGCTGCTGAGTAAACTACTAGTATGTTCTAGCGTGTTATTAGGTTATACCAGTCGTAGTGAACTGGCTGGACAAACAGCAGATGAATTAAGCCCGACATCAAACAGCTGCTGAGTAAACTACTAGTATGTTCTAGCGTGTTATTAGGTTATACCAGTCGTAGTGAACTGGCTGGACAAACAGCAGATGAATTAAGCCCGACATCAAACAGCTTCTGAGTAAACTACTAGTATGTTCTAGCGTGTTATTAGGTTATACCAGTCATAGTGAACTGGCTGGACAAACAGCAGATGAATTAAGCCCGACATCAAACAGCTGCTGAGTAACCTACTAGTATGTTCTAGCGTGTTATTAGGTTATACCAGTCGTAGTGAACTGGCTGGACAAACAGCAGATGAATTAAGCCCGACATCAAACAGCTGCTGAGTAAACTACTAGTATGTTCTAGCGTGTTATTAGGTTATACCAGTCATAGTGAACTGGCTGGACAAACAGCAGATGAATTAAGCCCGACATCAAACAGCTGCTGAGTAACCTACTAGTATGTTCTAGCGTGTTATTAGGTTATACCAGTCGTAGTGAACTGGCTGGACAAACAGCAGATGAATTAAGCCCGACATCAAACAGCTGCTGAGTAACCTACTAGTATGTTCTAGAGTGTTATTAGGTTATACCAGTCGTAGTGAACTGGCTGGACAAACAGCAGATGAATTAAGCCCGACATCAAACAGCTGCTGAGTAACCTACTAGTATGTTCTAGAGTGTTATTAGGTTATACCAGTCGTAGTGAACTGGCTGGACAAACAGCAGATGAATTAAGCCCGACATCAAACAGCTGCTGAGTAAACTACTAGTATGTTCTAGCGTGTTATTAGGTTATACCAGTCGTAGTGAACTGGCTGGACAAACAGCAGATGAATTAAGCCCGACATCAAACAGCTGCTGAGTAAACTACTAGTATGTTCTAGCGTGTTATTAGGTTATACCAGTCGTAGTGAACTGGCTGGACAAACAGCAGATGAATTAAGCCCGACATCAAACAGCTGCTGAGTAACCTACTAGTATGTTCTAGCGTGTTATTAGGTTATACCAGTCGTAGTGAACTGGCTGGACAAACAGCAGATGAATTAAGCCCGACATCAAACAGCTGCTGAGTAACCTACTAGTATGTTCTAGCGTGTTATTAGGTTATACCAGTCGTAGTGAACTGGCTGGACAAACAGCAGATGAATTAAGCCCGACATCAAACAGCTGCTGAGTAACCTACTAGTATGTTCTAGAGTGTTATTAGGTTATACCAGTCGTAGTGAACTGGCTGGACAAACAGCAGATGAATTAAGCCCGACATCAAACAGCTGCTGAGTAAACTACTAGTATGTTCTAGCGTGTTATTAGGTTATACCAGTCGTAGTGAACTGGCTGGACAAACAGCAGATGAATTAAGCCCGACATCAAACAGCTGCTGAGTAACCTACTAGTATGTTCTAGCGTGTTATTAGGTTATACCAGTCGTAGTGAACTGGCTGGACAAACAGCAGATGAATTAAGCCCGACATCAAACAGCTGCTGAGTAAACTACTAGTATGTTCTAGCGTGTTATTAGGTTATACCAGTCGTAGTGAACTGGCTGGACAAACAGCAGATGAATTAAGCCCGACATCAAACAGCTGCTGAGTAAACTACTAGTATGTTCTAGCGTGTTATTAGGTTATACCAGTCGTAGTGAACTGGCTGGACAAACAGCAGATGAATTAAGCCCGACATCAAACAGCTGCTGAGTAACCTACTAGTATGTTCTAGCGTGTTATTAGGTTATACCAGTCGTAGTGAACTGGCTGGACAAACAGCAGATGAATTAAGCCCGACATCAAACAGCTGCTGAGTAAACTACTAGTATGTTCTAGCGTGTTATTAGGTTATACCAGTCGTAGTGAACTGGCTGGACAAACAGCAGATGAATTAAGCCCGACATCAAACAGCTGCTGAGTAACCTACTAGTATGTTCTAGCGTGTTATTAGGTTATACCAGTCGTAGTGAACTGGCTGGACAAACAGCAGATGAATTAAGCCCGACATCAAACAGCTGCTGAGTAAACTACTAGTATGTTCTAGCGTGTTATTAGGTTATACCAGTCGTAGTGAACTGGCTGGACAAACAGCAGATGAATTAAGCCCGACATCAAACAGCTGCTGAGTAACCTACTAGTATGTTCTAGCGTGTTATTAGGTTATACCAGTCGTAGTGAACTGGCTGGACAAACAGCAGATGAATTAAGCCTGACATCAAACAGCTGCTGAGTAACCTACTAGTATGTTCTAGCGTGTTATTAGGTTATACCAGTCGTAGTGAACTGGCTGGACAAACAGCAGATGAATTAAGCCCGACATCAAACAGCTGCTGAGTAACCTACTAGTATGTTCTAGCGTGTTATTAGGTTATACCAGTCGTAGTGAACTGGCTGGACAAACAGCAGATGAATTAAGCCCGACATCAAACAGCTGCTGAGTAAACTACTAGTATGTTCTAGCGTGTTATTAGGTTATACCAGTCGTAGTGAACTGGCTGGACAAACAGCAGATGAATTAAGCCCGACATCAAACAGCTGCTGAGTAAACTACTAGTATGTTCTAGCGTGTTATTAGGTTATACCAGTCGTAGTGAACTGGCTGGACAAACAGCAGATGAATTAAGCCCGACATCAAACAGCTGCTGAGTAAACTACTAGTATGTTCTAGCGTGTTATTAGGTTATACCAGTCGTAGTGAACTGGCTGGACAAACAGCAGATGAATTAAGCCCGACATCAAACAGCTGCTGAGTAAACTACTAGTATGTTCTAGCGTGTTATTAGGTTATACCAGTCGTAGTGAACTGGCTGGACAAACAGCAGATGAATTAAGCCCGACATCAAACAGCTGCTGAGTAACCTACTAGTATGTTCTAGCGTGTTATTAGGTTATACCAGTCGTAGTGAACTGGCTGGACAAACAGCAGATGAATTAAGCCCGACATCAAACAGCTGCTGAGTAACCTACTAGTATGTTCTAGCGTGTTATTAGGTTATACCAGTCGTAGTGAACTGGCTGGACAAACAGCAGATGAATTAAGCCCGACATCAAACAGCTGCTGAGTAAACTACTAGTATGTTCTAGCGTGTTATTAGGTTATACCAGTCGTAGTGAACTGGCTGGACAAACAGCAGATGAATTAAGCCCGACATCAAACAGCTGCTGAGTAACCTACTAGTATGTTCTAGCGTGTTATTAGGTTATACCAGTCGTAGTGAACTGGCTGGACAAACAGCAGATGAATTAAGCCCGACATCAAACAGCTGCTGAGTAACCTACTAGTATGTTCTAGCGTGTTATTAGGTTATACCAGTCGTAGTGAACTGGCTGGACAAACAGCAGATGAATTAAGCCCGACATCAAACAGCTGCTGAGTAAACTACTAGTATGTTCTAGCGTGTTATTAGGTTATACCAGTCGTAGTGAACTGGCTGGACAAACAGCAGATGAATTAAGCCCGACATCAAACAGCTGCTGAGTAACCTACTAGTATGTTCTAGCGTGTTATTAGGTTATACCAGTCGTAGTGAACTGGCTGGACAAACAGCAGATGAATTAAGCCCGACATCAAACAGCTGCTGAGTAACCTACTAGTATGTTCTAGCGTGTTATTAGGTTATACCAGTCGTAGTGAACTGGCTGGACAAACAGCAGATGAATTAAGCCCGACATCAAACAGCTGCTGAGTAACCTACTAGTATGTTCTAGCGTGTTATTAGGTTATACCAGTCGTAGTGAACTGGCTGGACAAACAGCAGATGAATTAAGCCTGACATCAAACAGCTGCTGAGTAACCTACTAGTATGTTCTAGCGTGTTATTAGGTTATACCAGTCGTAGTGAACTGGCTGGACAAACAGCAGATGAATTAAGCCCGACATCAAACAGCTGCTGAGTAACCTACTAGTATGTTCTAGCGTGTTATTAGGTTATACCAGTCGTAGTGAACTGGCTGGACAAACAGCAGATGAATTAAGCCCGACATCAAACAGCTGCTGAGTAACCTACTAGTATGTTCTAGAGTGTTATTAGGTTATACCAGTCGTAGTGAACTGGCTGGACAAACAGCAGATGAATTAAGCCCGACATCAAACAGCTGCTGAGTAACCTACTAGTATGTTCTAGCGTGTTATTAGGTTATACCAGTCGTAGTGAACTGGCTGGACAAACAGCAGATGAATTAAGCCCGACATCAAACAGCTGCTGAGTAACCTACTAGTATGTTCTAGCGTGTTATTAGGTTATACCAGTCGTAGTGAACTGGCTGGACAAACAGCAGATGAATTAAGCCCGACATCAAACAGCTGCTGAGTAACCTACTAGTATGTTCTAGCGTGTTATTAGGTTATACCAGTCGTAGTGAACTGGCTGGACAAACAGCAGATGAATTAAGCCCGACATCAAACAGCTGCTGAGTAACCTACTAGTATGTTCTAGCGTGTTATTAGGTTATACCAGTCGTAGTGAACTGGCTGGACAAACAGCAGATGAATTAAGCCCGACATCAAACAGCTGCTGAGTAACCTACTAGTATGTTCTAGCGTGTTATTAGGTTATACCAGTCGTAGTGAACTGGCTGGACAAACAGCAGATGAATTAAGCCCGACATCAAACAGCTGCTGAGTAACCTACTAGTATGTTCTAGCGTGTTATTAGGTTATACCAGTCGTAGTGAACTGGCTGGACAAACAGCAGATGAATTAAGCCCGACATCAAACAGCTGCTGAGTAACCTACTAGTATGTTCTAGCGTGTTATTAGGTTATACCAGTCGTAGTGAACTGGCTGGACAAACAGCAGATGAATTAAGCCCGACATCAAACAGCTGCTGAGTAACCTACTAGTATGTTCTAGCGTGTTATTAGGTTATACCAGTCGTAGTGAACTGGCTGGACAAACAGCAGATGAATTAAGCCCGACATCAAACAGCTGCTGAGTAACCTACTAGTATGTTCTAGCGTGTTATTAGGTTATACCAGTCGTAGTGAACTGGCTGGACAAACAGCAGATGAATTAAGCCCGACATCAAACAGCTGCTGAGTAACCTACTAGTATGTTCTAGCGTGTTATTAGGTTATACCAGTCGTAGTGAACTGGCTGGACAAACAGCAGATGAATTAAGCCCGACATCAAACAGCTGCTGAGTAACCTACTAGTATGTTCTAGCGTGTTATTAGGTTATACCAGTCGTAGTGAACTGGCTGGACAAACAGCAGATGAATTAAGCCCGACATCAAACAGCTGCTGAGTAACCTACTAGTATGTTCTAGCGTGTTATTAGGTTATACCAGTCGTAGTGAACTGGCTGGACAAACAGCAGATGAATTAAGCCCGACATCAAACAGCTGCTGAGTAACCTACTAGTATGTTCTAGCGTGTTATTAGGTTATACCAGTCGTAGTGAACTGGCTGGACAAACAGCAGATGAATTAAGCCCGACATCAAACAGCTGCTGAGTAACCTACTAGTATGTTCTAGCGTGTTATTAGGTTATACCAGTCGTAGTGAACTGGCTGGACAAACAGCAGATGAATTAAGCCCGACATCAAACAGCTGCTGAGTAACCTACTAGTATGTTCTAGCGTGTTATTAGGTTATACCAGTCGTAGTGAACTGGCTGGACAAACAGCAGATGAATTAAGCCCGACATCAAACAGCTGCTGAGTAACCTACTAGTATGTTCTAGCGTGTTATTAGGTTATACCAGTCGTAGTGAACTGGCTGGACAAACAGCAGATGAATTAAGCCCGACATCAAACAGCTGCTGAGTAACCTACTAGTATGTTCTAGCGTGTTATTAGGTTATACCAGTCGTAGTGAACTGGCTGGACAAACAGCAGATGAATTAAGCCCGACATCAAACAGCTGCTGAGTAACCTACTAGTATGTTCTAGCGTGTTATTAGGTTATACCAGTCGTAGTGAACTGGCTGGACAAACAGCAGATGAATTAAGCCCGACATCAAACAGCTGCTGAGTAAACTACTAGTATGTTCTAGCGTGTTATTAGGTTATACCAGTCGTAGTGAACTGGCTGGACAAACAGCAGATGAATTAAGCCCGACATCAAACAGCTGCTGAGTAACCTACTAGTATGTTCTAGCGTGTTATTAGGTTATACCAGTCGTAGTGAACTGGCTGGACAAACAGCAGATGAATTAAGCCCGACATCAAACAGCTGCTGAGTAACCTACTAGTATGTTCTAGCGTGTTATTAGGTTATACCAGTCGTAGTGAACTGGCTGGACAAACAGCAGATGAATTAAGCCCGACATCAAACAGCTGCTGAGTAACCTACTAGTATGTTCTAGCGTGTTATTAGGTTATACCAGTCGTAGTGAACTGGCTGGACAAACAGCAGATGAATTAAGCCCGACATCAAACAGCTGCTGAGTAACCTACTAGTATGTTCTAGCGTGTTATTAGGTTATACCAGTCGTAGTGAACTGGCTGGACAAACAGCAGATGAATTAAGCCCGACATCAAACAGCTGCTGAGTAACCTACTAGTATGTTCTAGCGTGTTATTAGGTTATACCAGTCGTAGTGAACTGGCTGGACAAACAGCAGATGAATTAAGCCCGACATCAAACAGCTGCTGAGTAACCTACTAGTATGTTCTAGCGTGTTATTAGGTTATACCAGTCGTAGTGAACTGGCTGGACAAACAGCAGATGAATTAAGCCCGACATCAAACAGCTGCTGAGTAACCTACTAGTATGTTCTAGCGTGTTATTAGGTTATACCAGTCGTAGTGAACTGGCTGGACAAACAGCAGATGAATTAAGCCCGACATCAAACAGCTGCTGAGTAACCTACTAGTATGTTCTAGCGTGTTATTAGGTTATACCAGTCGTAGTGAACTGGCTGGACAAACAGCAGATGAATTAAGCCCGACATCAAACAGCTGCTGAGTAACCTACTAGTATGTTCTAGCGTGTTATTAGGTTATACCAGTCGTAGTGAACTGGCTGGACAAACAGCAGATGAATTAAGCCCGACATCAAACAGCTGCTGAGTAACCTACTAGTATGTTCTAGCGTGTTATTAGGTTATACCAGTCGTAGTGAACTGGCTGGACAAACAGCAGATGAATTAAGCCCGACATCAAACAGCTGCTGAGTAACCTACTAGTATGTTCTAGCGTGTTATTAGGTTATACCAGTCGTAGTGAACTGGCTGGACAAACAGCAGATGAATTAAGCCCGACATCAAACAGCTGCTGAGTAACCTACTAGTATGTTCTAGCGTGTTATTAGGTTATACCAGTCGTAGTGAACTGGCTGGACAAACAGCAGATGAATTAAGCCTGACATCAAACAGCTGCTGAGTAACCTACTAGTATGTTCTAGCGTGTTATTAGGTTATACCAGTCGTAGTGAACTGGCTGGACAAACAGCAGATGAATTAAGCCCGACATCAAACAGCTGCTGAGTAACCTACTAGTATGTTCTAGCGTGTTATTAGGTAAATATTTTACATGTACGTCTTTTGGGGGCTCTAGACAAGGATCAAATAAATCTTTAAAAAATATCCATTCAGCCATAAATCAAACAAAATGGAAGACCTGGACCCATATTTTCCAAGCAATCTTAGCCTACAAAATCGTAAAACCATCATAAGCTATGACATCACTATGCCGTGTGCTGTAGTGACGTCACAACCTATGACAGTTTTACGATTTCATAGCACTGAGATGGCTTCGAAAATATGGGTCTTGCATGTATGTGTCTGAGATTTTTCAAAAGGACATAACATTTGTAGTTTTAAAAAAGTTGGGTGCCAGTGGTGAGGAACAAACGATCTAAAAAACAGAAAAAATGCCTTCTATACATATCAGCCATATTAGCCATCAGTAAAAAAAAAAAGATGACAAGTATTTGAGATGTTTCAAAATGATATAAAATTTAACATTGGAAAACTGTAGTTTTCACCTTGTCCTTTCGCAGCAGAAACAAAAAGTCTTCCATTCCAATGAACCGACTACAACGCTTGGCAGCCACGTCTGATGCTTGTTGAAGCTAGAACAACAAAAAAAAAAGCCTATAAAATACTTTCCTAAATTAAAGTACCGTACAGTGAAACCTCTCAAAACCAGACCCCCTGTAAACCGGATTTTCCTCAAAACAAGATGTTTTTCATGGTCCCTTTTTAAATATCTGTGCACAAGAAAACCTCTCTAAACTGGATACCTCTAAAAATTTGACTTTTAAACTTGGTCCCATGGGTGTCCAGTTTAGAGAAGTTTCACTGTATCATAATTTCCTGCATAGTGCCCACAGGCCATATGTTTTAAAGCACCTCAAATAATACCCCCTTGGAACTGCCAGATGCTATGTGACTGTTTTAGTTTGTCGTGGATAAAAAACATGCAAATAATACAAAAACCTTTATTCACAGAGACTGTTTAATAAAACAAAATCAAGTTAATAATGGTACGTCAACATATATTTTAAACACATCAGTTTTTTAACTATATTTTAGTGGAATCACAATTGCTATCAGATTACCCGGTATAGATTTGGCCGTTAGATAGTACTGTGGGCCAGACCAGCTTTATTAGTGGCAGAGGACGAGGATACCAGGTGGGTGCACAGAAGTACAGAAACTGCACCCGCGGAGGAAGTTGAGATAGATAAATGATGGTGTGGAGAGCTGAGAAGACAGAGTCGGAGGAAACTGACAGAGAGGGTCAAAACAGATTGAAATTGTGGGAGAAACTGTAAAGTTTATATATTAAGATAATAATTACTCACGGTTTCTAAAACTTAATTACAGCTAGCTGAGGGGTATATTTGGTGTAGGAAGGAAGAAAAGATTTTATTTAACAACACACTCCACACATTTTTATTTACTGTTATATGGCGTCGAACATATGGTTAAGGACCACACAGATATTAGGCTACTCTTTTCAATTAACAGCAAGGGATCTTTTATATGCACCACCCCACAAACAGGATGGCACATACCACGGCCTTTGATATACCAGCTGTGGTGCATTGACTGGAACGAGAAATAGCTCAATGGGCCCACCTACAGGGATCGATCCCACACCGACCGCGCATCAAGAGAGTGCTTTACCACTGGTGTAGGGGGCAATAAACAGGAAAGTACAGTATTCAATACACTTCACGGGCTGATAACCGAAACTGGTTACGTCAGTACCGTATATATTTTGCCAAATGATGGCACATGTACATGCCTTTTTCCCCTATTTAATGTAGGTTTAGAAACAGGACATACATACATTGTATGTGTTATCACAATGTTCAAAATAATACACATGTATACCAAAGTGAAATGTGTCATTAGCCTAGTAGTATCCATTTGCCAAACTAACTGAGTGCTTCGTGCCTGACCAGATGACCTCACCCTAATTCTTTTTTCTATCACTGGGAAGATGAACTTTTGTGGTGGGAGTAGGAGAGAAAGGAGAAGAGCCCAGGGTTTTTTTTTTTTTTTTTTTTTTTTTTTGGGGGGGGGGGGGGTGTTCTGGAGGTTTTCTTTTGTTGTTGTTGGTATTGTTGTTGTTGTTGTTTTCTGGTGGGGTAATTTCTTTACTGACTGTATCTCAGCAGGTGACTTTCATTCTATAAGGTTTAATAATCTATTTTAATTTGATTTATTAAATTACATCTGTCTACATATAATAAAAAAAAACTAATACATTTTTTAAAATCAAAACCAAAATCAATAGTAACACAATCTGATTCTTTCACAAAAGTTTTTATTACTACAGAAACTAGGGGTGTGTGCTGGAAGGTTAGAGGATGAAAGTAACATGGCCAGGCCTATTAATGGGCCATTCCATGGTAATGATTTAAGCCAGGACGTGACATTCTGACTCTTATGATCTCCGTAACTAAAAATCCTTTTTAAATGTAATTGCAGTTTTATCATTTATAGACTCATTACATATAGTAGTATAAGCATGTCAGGCCAAATTTAGTTTTTATAAAAAAAAAAAGAAGACTTATAAAGTGAAAAGTAAAATGTGCCAGGACATGACGAAAATGGACATCACTTTTTTAACACTGCAGTAAATTCCAAAACTCTGCTCTCCTTATAGAATGTTTTCTTATTGAAATACACTGTTTAACACAATATCCAGTCTATTTCTAAATGCTGTATAGCAATTTATTAAAAAAATATTCTTTATGATGTAACATTTACTTTTAAAAGTTTCAGTAGGAGCCAGGACATGACGAGCCAGGACGTGACTTTTTGTCCAGTTCACTTATACAGATAATAACTGATTTGTATATCAAATACTACTAACGAAACACTGTTAATTTATGAAATCTATGATATTTACTTGTTTTAAATGTTTTTATCATCAAAATAAGTGTATAAAATCCTGATTAATTGAACTGTCGTTGTGCAAAAAAATGTTCTCATACGATATTCATATAATATACTTTTATAACCAGTGACCATACTGTCAACAGCATTGTTTATCCTGATGTTGCTAAGTCTGGTGATTTTTGTCTTACCTTTACATTACAACACATGTACAAACTAAAAAGAAAAAAAGAAAAAAAAAAGAAATGTTTTATTTAACGACGCACTCAACACATTTTATTTACGGTTATATGGCGTCAGACATAAGGTTACGGACCACACAGATTTTGAGAGGAAACCCGCTGTCGCCACTACATGGGCTACTCTTCCGATTAGCAGCAAGGGATCTTTTATTTGCGCTTCCCACAGGCAGGATAGCACAAACCATGGCCTTTGTTGAACCAGTTATGGATCACTGGTCAGTGCAAGTGGTTTACACCTACCCATTGAGCCATGCGGAGCACTCACTCAGGGTTTGGAGTCGGTATTTGGATTAAAAATCCCATGCCTCGACTGGGATCCGAACCCAATACCTACCAGCCTGTAGACCGATGGCTTACCACGACGCCACCGAGGCCAGTAAACTAAAAAGATGAAGTATAGGTATAACTTTTGCAGTTAGCTCAACATTTATTGAACAAATGTAGCTACATTTCTCATAAATCACATGTCCTGCATCAGTAAAGCTTCATTTATAGTTCTATCTGTGAATGTTTACCTCAGTGCACGTCAAAATTAGTTTTTCAACTTTATTATTTTTAAATTTAAAATTTAATTTTTGGAAGTTTAATTTTTTTAATGTTTTAAAATCGTTTTGAACTTGCATTGAGATAGATATCTACAGATATACTATCAATGACACTGAATAAGTTTATGGTAGGACAGACATTTAATTCTGTAGAATTCTTGTTTGCAATTTAATATCATACCGGTATATTTTAGAATTAACATATTATTATATTTTGCCTTTTGTTGGTATTTTTATGATCATCTTATTTAATTGGAATTCAAAATATGAACCCCAGTCAGTACAGAAATTATAGTTTTTGGACAGTTTCTTCTTTCTGTTTATCATTATCTGATAGGCCAAACTATCAACAATGTATATTAATATAACTGTTGATGGATGACAATAGCAAAAATCTCAACGACACAATTGATTTAAATCCCCCCAACCCAAGTTTTATCTTCCAGTTATATCTTTATCAATTACATCCTTCACTGGAGAAATGTTGGTTTATATATTCCAATTCATGTTTGGATACCTGTATCTGCCAAGGACTAAACTTACGATTTTAGCAGCACATTGTATTTGAACAATTCTTTGACACAATATTTATTGTATGTGTACACCAGTTTGGATTCACAAACTGGAACATTTGGTATAAATACAATATTCTTTAAATTGGTGGATTATAAATAATTCATTGTTTGGTCAAAACACAGAAGCATAGAATTAATTGATAATAGTATTTTTGTATCTACATAAATCCATGTTAAATATTTGAACATGCTCCCCCAAACATCCAGTTTCTCTGTTTCCGATTCTTGATGGTGAGAGCAAAAATATTGAAAATAAAAGTAATTTCTTTTAGGTGCATGTGCATTATCTAGTCAGTTTTGCCAATTTCTCCATATACAGAGATTTAATACATTTTTAATCTTTACTCAATTTAACATGCCATCTTGAATGCATGTCACGTCCTGGCTCAATGTCACATCCTGGCTCAAAGTTTGAGGTGGTTATTTTAATCATTCAATACAACCAGTCATCATTATACCTTTTATTTATACTTTGAACAGTGAGAAGAAGGAGAATTAAAAAGGATTTTTATTTCTGAAAAATAGTTTTTAAATAAAACTAACTTTTATATGTCAAATCAGCCAGGACGTGACATCATATATTTTGAAAAATAATTTAATATACTAATTATGATATGAAAGAAGGGAAAACAGTATTTTCATATGTAGTATATTTTAGATATGATGTCCTGATACCTAATTTTTACATCTGACATAACAGTAATGAAATATTACTAAAAAAAACAAATGTCACGTCCTGGCTTACAAAAATAATTTTTTCAAATAAAACTGTCATTAAAACCCATAAAACATAAGTAAATTGGCAATAAAAGTATATTTGTATGTGCTTAAGGGTGTTAACTTTAAGCTATAATAAAAACTTAGTTTAACAGATCATTTTGACATTTTCATACCCATGGACCAAATACCACGGAATGGCCCTAATCTGGAACCAGTTACAGCTTTTAATATTTATTTTTAAACAAATTGTTATAGAAAGTGTAACACAGAAAACATTCTCACCAATGACGCCATCTGCTCATGTACGATCTCTTCCACCAGCACTGCACTTTCATGTAGCGGCCTGCGACAGTCCCCGAACCCATACCTAAAATAAAATAAATTAATAGAGTTTAAAGTTTGTTTTGTTTAACGACACCACTGGAGCACATTGATTAATTAATCATCGGCTATTAATTGGATGTCAAACATTTGGTAATGCTGAATTGTAGTCATCAGAAGAAACCCGCTAAATTTTTCCTAGTGCAGCAAGGGATCTTTTATATGCCGTTTCCCACAGACAGGGAAACACATACCGCAGCCTTTGACCAGTTGTGGTGCACTGGTTGGAACGATAAAAAAAAAAAAAAAACCCAGTTGAATGAATCCACTGGTGTGGTTCGATCCTGCGATGCAAGCACCTCAGGCGAACATTCAAGCAACTGAGCAACAACCCCCAAATTAATATAGATAATTATCAAGATTATAATACAGCTATAAACATGTAGTGGTATTTATTTATATTTCATGGGGCAGGACATAGCCCAGTGGTAAAGTGCTCACTCGATGCGCAGTCGGTCTGGGATCGATCCCCGTCGGTGGGCCCATTGGGCTATTTCTCGTTCCAGCCAGTGCACCATGACTGGTATATCAACGGCTGTGGTATGTACTACCCTGTTTGTGAGATGATGCATATAAAAGATCCCTTGCTGTTTATCAAAAATAATAGCCCATGAAGTGGTGACAGCAGGTTTCCTTTCTCAATATCTGTGTGAATGGATGAATTTAAATAAAATGTGTTGAGTGTGTCGTTAAATAAAACATTTCCTTCCTTCCTGTTGACCACATGTATATTCAGACATGTTTTTTTTTGCCATAGACATTTTCTTAATTGCAGGGGTTGAATATGGTTTAATTGAAATATAAAGAAATGTTTTATTTAACGACGCATTCAACACATTTTATTAAAGGTTATATGGCATCAGACATATGGTTAAGGACCATACAGATAGAGAGAAGAAACCCGCTATCGCCACTTCATGGGTTACTCTTTTCG
>NC_054702.1:41086752-41116752 GCF_016097555.1 Gigantopelta aegis
TGCCATGTCTGAATGATAGCATATCCATGAGACAAGTAGCGAGATGCCTGCAAGTGAGCCATTCCGTCATCCAAGTGCATTTCCATACCACTGGCACAGTAAATGGGCTATCCCTCTCAGACTCAGTGTTCATTTGGCCCGTAACTTCTTGTGACTAGTATATATATATATATATACACACTTTCCCACAGATGGGACAGCCTTTGGTATATACCAGTCAGGAACCATTGGTTGGGACGGGAAAAAAATCATTAAGAGTATGGGTCCACCAAGGGGATTTGATCCTTTAACCCAAGCACCTCATGTGAGTGCTCTACCAACTAAAGTAGTTCTTGCCTTCATTCTTAATAAGGGCGAAATGTAGCCCAGTGGTAAAGTGTTCGCTTGATGCGCGGTTGGTTTGGGATCGATCCCCGTCAGTGGGCCCATTGGGTTATTTTTCACTCCAGCCAGTGCCCCAAGACTAGTACATCAAAGGTCGTGGTATGTGCTATCCTGTCTATGGTATGGTGAATATAAAAGATCCGTTGCCGCTAATCGAAAAGAGTAGTCCATGAAGTGGCGACAGTGGGTTTCCTCTCTCAATATCTGTGTGGCCCTTAACCATATAACCATAAATAAAATGTGTTGAGTGCATCGTTAAATAATCCATTTCCTTCTTCTTTGCTGCAGCTTCTCCCTATGCATTCATGATTTAACTTTTATTTATGATTCTGGAAAGGTCCCTACAAGCATTTCAATACCATAATTGTAAATTTGTGAGTCAATTTAATTTATGGTAAATGTGACATATTGTAGCCTTTTAGTGTGTGTATCATACTGCAAATGATTTGCTTAAAGGGATATTCTTGACTTTTCTGCATTGTAAGATGTTTCCGATACGATTAAACTTACACATGTACATATTAAATATATTTTCTTGTTAAGAATATCAGTGTCTGTATATTCAATGTGTTTCTGGTCGTCTTAATATTTGTAAGAAGCCAAAACTAGATTTTGTCTTCAAATAATTTTGTATGTATGAAAAAAAGATATTTTAGGAAATAAAATTAAATTTAACCTAGTACAAATATTAGAACGATAAGAAACATGTTTACTATACAGCCACTAATATTTTATGCAGAAAAATATATTTGATGTGCAATTACATTCATTAAAAAGTCTCTGTTAGTCAATAACATCTTAAAAACTGCAGCAAACTCAGGAATGTCCCTTTAAAATAATCGTATAATGTAGATCTGACAAAATCTCGGAATAAAATTCAACTTTGCACTTCTTACTGGATTGGAGACGAGATGAGTGGTAGTGTATTTGCTTTGTGTGCAATGGGTCCAAGGCCCATATTTTCAAAGCTATCTTAGTGCAACGATATCGTAAAACCATTATATGTTACGACGTCACTTATATAGGATGTGCTGAAGTGATGTTGCAGCCTACAATGGTTTTATGATGATGTAGGTCTAACATAACTTTGAAAATCTCTATCCAGATATTTCAATCTGAAATGTTCCCCCATTCCAACCAGTGGTCTATGGCTGGTACACCAACAGTTATGGTATGTAGTGTCCTGTCATGGGGCACAGAGGCCATCAATGGTGATTGATTCTATGACCCATTCCTCAGCCCTATACCACTGAGCTACATCTCACAATACACCAGTCTGCACCATAAGCAATCATCCCAGCCAGTGTTCCTCAACTGGTGTAACAAAGGCTGTGGTATGTACTATCATGTTTGTGGGATGGTGCATATAAAAGATCCCTTGCTGCTAACAGAAAAGAGTAGCTAGTCCATGAAGTGGCAACAGCGGGTTTCCTCTCTCTATATCTGTGTGATCCTTAACCATATGTCCAAAGCCATACAACCGTAAATAAAATATGTTGAGTGCGTCATTAAATAAAACATTTCCTTCCTTCCTCTCAATATCTGTGTGGTCCTTAATGATATGTCTGATACCATATAACCGTAAATAAAATATGTTGAGTGCGTCGTTAAATAAAACATTTCCTTCTTTCCTCTCAATATCTGTGTGGTCCTTAACCATATGTCTGATACCATATAAACGTAAATAAAATATGTTGAGTGCGTCGTTAAATAAAATATTTCCTTCCTTCCTTCACCATGAGTAAAATCAAAGCGAGCTGATGATCACTCTCCTTTAAAGATGCCAGGTGAGCAATCCCATGATGTTTCAAATAAAAAAAATTAACTTTTTATTGCAAGGAGATCAATATGCAGTTTTCCTAAAACTTTCCAGGTGAGTATGTAGGATCACCTGCCTTTTCTGACGAGGATGTAGCCCAGTGATGCGCAGTCAGTCTGGGATCGATCCCCGTCGGTGAACCCATTGGGCTATTTCTCATTCCAGCCAGTGCACCACAACTGGTATATCAAAGGTCGTGGTATGTGCTATCCTGTCTGTGAGATAATGTATATAAAAGATCCCTTGTTACTAATGGAAAAAATGTAGCGGGTTTCCTTTCTATGACTGTGTCAAAAATGACCATAAGTTTGACATCCAATAGCCAATGATTAATAAACCTGACCATAAGTTTGACATCCAATAGCCAATGATTAATAAATCAATGTGCTCTAGTGGTGTTGTTAAACAAACCAAACTTTTGTGGCAAAGACTGCAACACTTAATACTGAAGTACGATATCAGATTTATCCTAGTCTCGCATAGTTCTCATTACGTTGGACACCCATGCTGCAATCAAGACTACAAAATTCTACGTGGTAGACATCACCACCTTCAATCACAAACAACAGGTATACATATAACTAAATTATGAAAATACTATTTCTGTCATCGGTAGATACTTTAAAGGTCACTGTAAAATGATAACAACGTTGCGTAGGCTCAATATTACGTTTAATGACTGTGCTATATTCGATATACAAGAATATAATCACATTCGATAAGAGCGATACAGTTTCACAGATTAAATTACCTCAGTTTAAAAGAAAAAAAACCCCACAACAATAGTTTAAAAGAAAATATCACGGATGGGTTTTTTTTTAATCAAAAAACAAAAAGGAATGACAAATATGGTCAACATAATGAAAACATCATAAAGAATATATATGTAGGAGAGACCGACCGTTTCTAAAACGTGACAGTGTGGGTGGAGATGGATTTATCCACAATATTTTTCAGATCTACTGTACTTTGCTAACAAACAAAAGAGATCGTGTCTGTAGCCACTGTACACCTCATCCTCTTTGCACCCACAAACATCTCCTTCCTCCCACTAATCAATGACTTCTTAACACAGGGGGCGGTACGTAGCCCAGTGGAAAAACATCCGCTTAATGTGCGGTCATTCTAGGATCAATCCCCATTTGTGGGCTCATTATAGGCTACTTCCCCCCCCCCCCCCCCCCTGTGCACCACCACTGGTATATCAAAGGCCATGGTATGTGCTACCCTGTCTGTGGGATGGTGCATATAAAAGATCCCTCGCTGCATAATGGAAAAATGTCGCGGATTTCCTTTCTAAAACTAAACGTATATGCCTGATTGGCCAAATGTTTCACATACAGTAGCTGATGGTTAGTAAATAACTGTGCTGTAGTGGTGTTGTGAAACAAAATAAACTTTAGCTTTTTATTATCATAGTGTTTAATGTTTGAAAATCGATGGTGAGCAATAAACTGCTCTCCTGGAATTATCTAGCAGGGTTCTTAAGCTTGAAAAAACTTAAAATTCAAGAACATTTCCAGAAATATTTCAGAACATTTAAACAAATTTCCAGGACATGAAATGTTCAATCAATGATTTGATTGATTTCAACTTATTTTCGTGCTTATATCCAATTAAGGTTCAAGCACGCTTCCTGGGCACACACCTCAGCTATCTGGGCTGCCTGTCCAGGACAGTGGGTTAGTTGTTAGTTTGTTAGTGGTTAGTGAGAGAGAAAAGGGTGTAGTGGTCTTACACCTACTCACTGAGCCCCTAAGAGCTCGCTCTGGGTTGGAGATGGTACCGGGCTGCAAACCCTGTACCTACCAGCCTGTAGTCCGATGGTTTAACCACTGCGCCACCGAGGCCGGTTCCAATCAATGTATGTTTTTATAACAAATTGTTGTCTGAATTTAGACAGGTTACAAGGACAACAAAAGTAAAGATGTGAGGAAAAAAACCCCACTGAAGTTTTGGCCTAAATTTCCAGGACACAATCAAATTTTATTCTTTTTCCAGGACATTCCAGGCCTGGATTTTAACATCACAAAATTCAAGGACATTCCAGGATTTCTAGGATGTTTAAGAACCCTGTGTAGGAGAGCAATTGCTCTCAATAGTTTTCTGTCCACGTGGAAATAATTTTGAACAATTTCATGTGAGCGGGAGCAACTGCTTGTGTCAAACCGTGAGGAAAAGGTTAAAAATTAAAGATTGTTTTGCTCAACAGCACCATTAGAGAACACTGATTTATTAACCATTGGCTATTGGATGTCAAGCATTTGATAATTTGTCTTTGAGAGGAAACCTTCATAATTTTTTTCCATTAGTAGCACTAGCGTAGAAAGCGGGGGGGGGGGGGGGGGGGATGTGTATGTGTGTGTCTTTGAGAGGAAACCTTCATACATTTTTTCCATTAGTAGCACTAGCGTAGAAAGCGGGGGGGGGGGGGGGAGGTGTGTGTGTGTGTGTGTGTCCACGTGCCCCCACACTTTGTAGCAGCAGCGATGATTTTTCGTACACCCATGAGTAGCAAGGTGTCTTTTATATGCACCATCTCACACAGCCTTTGATATACCAGTCATGGTGCACTGGTTAGAACAAAATATAGCCCAATAGGCCCACCGACGAGGATCGATCCTACAGACCGACCACACATTAGGCGAGTACATTACGAGGACTGTTATCATGCGACATTCCTACCAATTAACATTTTGTGCCTTCCATACCAACTATGCAACATTTCACCCACCCACCCTATGCTCACTATTTTTCTCCCCATCTACTAACATCTTCCCGATTTCTAGTTAGACCGTTTAACCATAATTCATGAATCAAATATGATTTAAATTAATTCAGAAAGAAAGAAAGAAATGTTTTATTTAACGACGCACTCAACACATTTTATTTATGGTTATATGACATCAGACATATGGTTAAGGACCACACAGATTTTAAGAGGAAACCCGCTGTCGCCACTACATGGGCTACTCTTCCGATTAGCAGCAAGGGATCTTCTATTTGCACTTCCCACAGGCAGGATAGCACAAACCATGGCCTTTGTTGAACCAGTTATGGATCACTGGTCGGTGCAAGTGGTTTACACCTACCCATTGAGCCTTGCGGAGCACTCACTCAGGGTTTGGAGTTGCTATCTGGATTAAAAATCCCATGCCTCGACTGGGATCCGAACCCAGTACCTATCAGCCTGCAGACCGATGGCCTACCACGACGCCACTGAGGCCAGTTATATTAATTCAGAGACGATCAACTAAGCTTTTATCTTTGCACAAAATCTCTTTAAACTAAAAAAATACAATTTTCACATGAAATTGTTTCCGACATGGTCGACCATTCATTGTAAACTGAGTTTATCTAAGTTTATAATTATAGACTCATATATGAACCAACGAGAAATTTCTCATTGATGGTTCAACCACAATTCATGGTTCAAATTTGGTTTTAAAGAGAATCGATCAAGTAAACTTTGCATTTCACATATTAATAATTCAGTTTTCATCTTAAAATAGAGTCGATTAAATGATTTTGCATGTGCACTCTTTTCTGACATAGTTGACAGTTAATAGTAAACAGAGTTTATCTGAATGTAATTCAAGGTTCAAGCTTCTCTTATTTGAACCATCAATGAGAAATGGGGCTTATCATCTTGTATTAACCACTTTGTTTTGTAACAATTGCATCATTGACTACACAAAACTCAATTTTATTTTACAATGCAGGATTTTAAAGAACCATTTCATCACATTATAAACGGGAAAAAAAAATCATCAGCTTCTAGCTATATATATATATACGTCAATATTTCATTTATCAAACATTGTTTTCAGACTCGATATATGGTATGTTAACATCATCTCCAACAATAAGACAGATCACTTTTGAGACTTGTGAGTGCTTGCTCCATGGTGATGCGCGGTCGGTGTGGGATCGATCCCCGTCGGTGGGCCCACTGGGCTATTTCTCGTTCCAGCCAGTGCACCACGACTGGTATATCAAAAGCCGTGGTATTTACTACCCTGTCCGTGAGATGGTGCATATAAAAGATCCCTTGCTGCTAATCGGAAAGAGCAGCCCATGAAGTGGCGACAGCTGTTTTCCCTCTCAATATCTGTGTGGTCCTTGAGTGCGTCATTAAATAAAACAATTCTTTCTTTCTTTTATCTTACGTGTTGTTTAAAAACATATCCAGCTCGCTTTCACTCATCAGGATACATTTTTGAAACAGCTTGCTTAAGATAATTGGTAACCAACAGTGGCGTAGGAAGGTAGCAAAAAGTGGGGAAGGGGCCACACTTTTATATTTACACACTTTTACACTACTATAAAGCAAATATAAAGCACATGCCCCCCCTTGACCCCCCCCCCCCCCCCTGTTTCCTACGCCAGTGACCAATTAGCACTCGATGTAGTATTTTCTCAAAACTGGATATTTTCCAAGGTTCCTTTTTAAATATCTGTAGAGAAAAGAACCTCTCTATACCAGATACTCCTTAAAACAGGCTGTTTTACTGTGGGTGTTTGGTTTATAGGGGTTTCACTATACATGTATATGTAGGTGCAGAAGATACATGTACACAAAAAACTAAACTTCATGCATCATTCACCTCCACAGTTTTGACCTGACCTGACCTGACCCACCCCACCCATACCCATTGAAAACTGAGCTGGAGCATATTTTAAATCTGATTTGCACTTGGTGTAGGAAGGGGGGGAGGGGGGAGGGAGGGAGAGGTGCAAGGGGGTATGTGCCCCCCCCCTCACTTTTCAGATATTTTGCTTTATATTTGCTTTATAACACTGTAAAAGTGTGTAAATATAAAAGTGTGCCCCCCCCCCCCCCCTCACTATTTGGCACCTTCCTACGCCACTGATTTGTGATCACACATTGCCGAGCAGTGTGTTGAGTATGACACTGTGAGTGTGAGACAGGCAGGGTGATACTGGGAGGAGCGGAGGTCAGTCAAGACTCATTCATTCTTTCATTCATTGATCATCTGGATCTACTGAAGCAGAAAGGTCATCAGAATGTTTCAAACTCATCCCACTGTGGCTAAACAGCTGGTGACTCCTGGTATAGGGTTGCAGTCATAAGTACAGTACAACACAGGGGCCCCCGCTTGCTTGCTCAGCCAGAGTGGGCTGGCCTGACCTACAATTTAACTTGATGCGTAGTAAAAAGCTGAACTCCCTCAATGCACAGATATTATTGTGAATGGTAGAGAGTGTACTTCATGACTCAGTGAAACCGCAAATTTCCTGAGGCAAGATCACCTTTACCAGGACAGAACCAGTGAGCAATTTGTGTGTGCCAAGGTTTTCAGACCGCCACCTCTCACTTCCTCCACAAATGACTTAAGGCTTCAGTGGCACATTGGTTAACTGTGTCTTCAGGTTTAAGGCCCATAGTAGATGCTAGGTTCTGTTATAAAACTGCATGTAGTGACATATATGTATACCTTGTATGTCCGTTAACTGATATATACATGTATATTTATCAATTCTGTTTAAAACATGAATTATACAGATCTGATAAACTACAAAATATGACACATACATGCATATCTGAAATCCTGTCAGACTGTAAAACCAATCATTCCAACCAGTGTGCCACGAATGGTATATCAAAGACCGTGGTATGTGCTATCTTGTCTGTGGGATGGTGCATATAAAAGATCCCTTGCTACTAATGGCAAAAATAAAGCGGGTTTCCTCTCTAAGACTGAATGTCAAAATGAACAAATGTTTGACATTCAATAGCCAATGATTAATAAATCAATATGTGCTCTAGTGGTGCAGTTAAAGGAAACAAATTTTAACTGTAAAACCAAGGTTTAAAAGAGGACAATTCTCAAGACTCCTACACAACTTAATACCAACAAGACCAAATTAAAACTGATTTTATTATTTCTAAATTACAAGAATACATAGAACATGCAAGTACATGTATATATATATATGTCTCTATATCTATATATACATATACAAAGTGCATGTAATCTGGTCTGATACGGTAACAGGTTAGAAAACTTCTCATGGTGCTTAAATTGCGAGTCTTCACTGTCAAATGATAACAATTTTCAAGTCATATTGTTTATCTCAGCACCGAGACTAGTAAAATACAATTTCCTATTCAGATAAACTGCAAATTTCCTGGGGCACTGTCTCCTTATGAGAAAACTTAACCTGTGTGTGTGGGTCTTGGGATTTGTTCTGTACCGATATTGAGAGAATTCTGGTTACCAAGGATCTGGAGTTTTTGGGCTTTGCTGAATATAAAAGACTGTGGCAAACTGGTACAGTATGGGGCGATCACAGGATACCAACAATGACAGCCACCAATAGGCTAGGTTCCAACACAAGCTACTATTTGGCAAACTAAATTCAAATTTAAGCATTAGCTCCCCCTTTCTCCTTCGATGAACTGTTCCAAAATGTGCCAAAATTACTTCAAGACATTTGTGCAATTTTTAATTATTTTTTTACTTAATCCTACAGGATATTCAAAATTCAATACCAGTGGCACAAAAAATGCCCCCAGTCGGGCTGCTGGTGCTCTCTTGCACTTGTCAGTGTGGGCGGTCCCTTCTCCCACTCACCCCAAACTGTTTTCCTGTCTTGGATGGAGGAGCCAGCCTAGGCCGACACCTACACTCATGACAGGTGTGCACTACAACAGCTTGTTCTGAATGTGCACGTTAAACCTGTGACCTGTCCTGACTTGACTAGTACAGGTAGCCTGTCCGTGTTTCGAACATAGTTTTTGGTATGGCGCTATGGAATTGAATGCAGCCACAGCCATCCAAAAAAAAAAACAATGGGTTAAGTTTAGGATTAGGGTTTTAAGAAAATCATACAGTAATGATAAAAGTAATTAATTTTGTCAAAAGATTAACGTAGAAGATAAAATCTGCAAACAAATTTGTGTATGCATGGCGCCATATCCGTTTTACCCTCTGGCAAAAACCCTGCCTGTGCGGTAGTCACAAACTTGTTCTTTCACTCTCTTGACTAAATGTCACAATGACCTAGGTTAGACATTTAATGGCCATGGTTTTTAATATGTGTTGTGGTGTTATTAGACATACATTTACTGACTTCTCTCTTACTAACCACTGATGATTAAACCATCCTGGGCAGACGGCCAAAAATGGCTGAGGTGTGTATATCCCATACAACTCAAGAAACCACAGTTAAACATACTCCACAAAATAAAGACAATATCCATATGTCATGATACTCAAACAAACCACAGTTAAACATAATACTCCACAAAAGAGAAAATACACATGTATGTAATGATACTCCATGGATGAAATTTTAAGAAAAGTTAAATTATGAACCATTAAGAAGGAAGGTCATTTTATTAAATATGACCTTGTGGGTCTATGCTAATGATCATTAACTGCACTACACCCCAACAAAACCCCCACTAAAATAACAGTCATCAGTTGTAATGATTCACAAAATGTTACATGCCACATTTACAAACCCTGATTTTGATTTACTCGCGTGTATATAACTACATGTATTTACAAAGCTTAAACAAGATCTGTGTTTAGGAAAATCTGCTTCGTAAATCTGGCTCTAAATGTTCCTGTAGCTCAGTAGGAAGCAGGGCAACCATAAGCATCAATGCACTTGACAACATCATTTCATGGACTCAGTAAACTTGTTCACCAGCGTACATGAAACTGGGAAGTTATGTCCATCCGCTACAAGGGCCTGCTGCAGCTGCTGAATGTTCAGTGGTTAAAGATGCTGCACGTGAATACATCTTCCCAAGTTGATCGCACAGGCGTTCTATGGGACTAAGGTCTGATGAATCTACTGGCCAAGACAATACATCCATATGGTTTTGATTCAGAAATACATTGCATATTCAGGCAATGTGCAGACATGCGTCATCATGTTAAAATGTCATATGTGGAACTTTGCAAGATATGGAAAAATAGCAGTTGTGCCCAGATGTTATATGCACGAATTCGGTTTCGTACACTTTGGACAGTGCATTTGTAACTGATTGGCAATGAAGATGAGTGGTTGAAAACCATTTTGAGTGTGTGTGGTTCCGATATACCAATTCTGCACAAGTGATTTAACTCATGACCTACCACTTTAAGGATGGTCATATAGTTGATCGAGAGACATTTAGTTGTTGTACAGGTCTGTGTACAGTTATTGTTGTCTGACAATGTTATCACTGATACTGATGCTGTCTTGAAAACAAAACAGAAATTTGTTTTGTTTAACTACTAGAGTACATTGATTTATTAATCATCAGCTATTGGATGTTAAACATTTGATAATTTTCATGCATAATCTCAGAAAGGAAACCTACTATATTTTTCCATTATTAGCAATGGATCTTTTATATGCACCATCCTACAGACATACCACGGGCTTTGATATACCAGTCGTGGCGCACTGGCTGTAAAGAGAAATAGCCTATGGGCCTACCGACGGGGATCAACCCCACACCGACCGCACATCAAGTGAGTGCTTTACCACTGGGCTACATCGCACCCTGATGCCTTCTTGAAGCATTCCATCTGCTCTCTCACCAGCCTTGGTGGCGTCGTGGTTAGGCCATCAGTCTACAGGCTGGTAGGTACTGTGTTCGGATCCCAGTCAAGGCATGGGATTTTTAATCCAGATACTGACTCCAAACCTTGAGTGAGTGCTACACAAGGCTCAATGGGTAGGTGTAAACCACTTGCACCAACCAGTGATCCATAACTAGTTCAACAAAGGCCATAGTTTGTGCTATCCTGCCTGTGGGAAGCGCAAATAAAAGATCCCTTGCTGCTAATCAGAAAGAGTAGCCCATGTAGTGGCGACAGCGGGTTTCCTCTCAAAATCTGTGTGGTCCTTACCCATGTCTGACGCCACATAACCGTAAATAAAATGTGTTGAGTGTGTCGTTAAATAAAACATTTCTTTCTTTCTTTCTTTTTCCATCTGCTCTCTTACACCTAACCATTGAGTCCTTAAAACTCGCTTTGGATGAGAGCCGGTACTGGGCTGCGAACCCAGTACCTACCAGCCATATGTCCAATGGCAGAAACACGACACTACCGAGGCCAGTTTGCCCCTTAATTAAAATGAAATGCTGGAGCATATTTATTTATTAATCATTGCCTATTGATACTAAACACTTGCAAATTCGGACACAATAAGATTGTTTTGTTTAACAAAACTGCTTGAGCACACTGGTTTATTAATCATTGGCTATTGCATGGATATCAACTATACAATTAATTAACCACAAATGTCCATTTACCTGTGGGTGGTCTTGGGGCATATAACAAAACAAAAAAAAATGGGATGATAAAGTGTGTAATTGTTTATGGGACCGAGTGCAACAGCTTGTGGCTAAGTGTATTTACCTGCAGTTACTCCAAGGTTGACCTTGTGTGGTTTATAAACACATGAACACACTCCCATATTTCCTTGTATCTGCATAAGACATTGGTTGAAAACATCCTGCACTTGGTGTGCAAAGAAACAACATGTTAATAGTTTCTTTGATGTTTTTTAAAAAAGTCCCAGTTTGATGTGGTTATAATTGACTTTCTCTCGGTAGAGGTTTAAGTACAAATGAATTAGTTCCAAGACGGGGTAAACTGTCAAAATACAAAACTTGATTATTATTTAGATGAAGACTCAAAATGTGAGTAGATTTAATTTGTATATGTAGTCACTACTTCTCTTCTAAATGTTTATTCAGGATGGGCTAAACTTATATTTTTCTCTTTCTTTTACCAGACTATAATTCTGTTACTTACATGTATACATATATCCTAATGCTCGTCTCAAAACAGAACTTCATTCACTCAGTACACCTATGGTGTTACATATGAGGTGATCTTAGACTCATGCAGGGCTAGCTTTGGCACACAGCAAATTCGCCAATTGTGAATTTTGAAATCTGTTGGCAAATTTTATTTTAATTTTATGCTATCATTTTTTTTTTTTTTTTAAATAACTGTTGATTTCTGCCATTTCTGAAGTTTAATAAAAATTTGGTGAAATGTTTTGCTTACCTAGAGCTAGCCCTGGCTGCCTACCAACTGCCATCAAAGTCAGCCAACTTTCTGCTGTCACAACTTCTACGACTGTCCAATTGCTAGTCTGAGCACTCTTACAACTAAACCGGCCTCGGTGGCATCGTGGTTAGGCCATCGGTCTACAGGCTGGTAGGTACTGGGTTCGGATCCCAGTCGAGGCATGGGATTTTTAATCCAGATACAGACTCCAAACCCTGAGTGAGTTCTCCAGAGTAAACCACTTGCACCGACCAGTGATCCATAACTGGTTCAACAAAGGCCATGGTTTGTGCTATCCTGCCTGTGGGAAGCACAAATAAAAGATCCCTTGCTGCCTGTCATAAAAGAGTAGCCTATGTGGCGACAGCAGGTTTCCTCTAAAAAACAGTGTCAGAATGACCATATGTTTGACGTCCAATAGCCGATGATAAGATAAAAAATCAATGTGCTCAGGTGGCATCATTAAATAAAACAAACTGGCATTGTTGAATAAAACAAACTTTACTTCTTACAACTAAATTTCTGTCGTATATGACTTCTACGACCAATTAGTTGTTAATCTGAGCACTCCTGTCATAAGTCCGGAGTTGGGTATCTTACAACTCCACTATCGAATTGGCCAACTTTGTCATGAGAGTTGACAGTCAAAGCACAGCATAAGATTAAATAAAATGCTTTTCCCCAAATAACTTAACAACATTTATATATATATTATATATATATATATATATATATATATATATATATAGAGTTCAGGCGCAAAACGCGATATAAACCATTTTCTTTCTAGTTTTTAGTTAAAGCCATTATTGTATGTCAGTAAGGGCTAATCGTAGGCCCACTGATTTTCTGCAAAACGTGATTGATCCTTATGAAATCGTATTGGGTAAATCCTGGTTTTTTAAATTAAAACGCGACATACGCCAATTAAAAAACCCATTTTTACTGAAAATGAAAAATGGATATATCGCGTTTTGCACCTGAACTCTTCATATATATATATATATATATACACACATACATGTACATACATATACGTGTACATGTATATATACAATCAAACCTGGCATGTACAGGTAAGTAACAAGATCAAGAATTGAAACTGCATAAACCATTTATAAGTTATGCAGAAACATGTTTTGCTGTTTGCATAACCCATCATGATTAGTTAAATGATGTCCCAAATTTAATGCTATGAGGACGAAAAAAAAGTAGAAATGCGAAATGTTCTGCCTAAATTTCCAGGACATTTCCAGGAACCAATAAAACTTGCTTTTTCCAGGATATTCCAAGCCTGATTTTTAAAATCACAAAATTCAAGACATTCCAGGATTTCCAGGATGCGTAAGAACTCTGTAAATCATTGGCTCTTGGGCCAAGTGGTAAAGCACTCGCTTGATGTGCTGTCGGTGTGGGATTGATCCCTGTCAGTGGGCCCATTGTGCTATTTCTCGTTCTTGCCAGTGCACCATAACTGCTATATCAAAGGCTGTGGTATATGCTATCCTGTCTGTGGAATGGTGCATATAAAAGAGCCCTTGCTGCTAATGGAAAAATGTAGCGGGTTTCCTCTCTAAGACTAAATGTCAAAATTATCAAATGTTTGACATCCAATGGCCAATGATTAATAAATTGATGTGCTCTATTGGTGTCATTAAACAAACTTATTTTTATTGGTTATTGGATGTCAAACACTTGGAAATTCTGACACCTCTAATCTTTAGAGGAAACACACTACATTGTTCCAAGCGATCTTTTCCACAGGCAGGACAGCACTTACTACACAGAACAGATCAAACAATATCATAAAAAGCCTTTTATATATATATATATATATATATATATATATATATATATATATATATATATACCAGTCATATGGAACACTGGTTGGAATGATAAAAAACCTAATGTGTCTACCAACAGGGATTGATCCTAAGACCTATCACAGCTCGAGAGCACTCAACCACCATGCTTCATCCCACTCCCAGCTCCTCATTAAATTCAAAGATTCTATTTTCTCCTTGTTGTCGGTCATGTTGACAATCTGTCTGTACACGGTACTCCAGTGAACCAGGAAGATGTAACAGTCTAAGTATGTCACTGTAACAAAGAACTAATCACAGCATTGCTACCTAGACAAACAAAATCTCATTAACCTGAAGCAGACACACAGTGTGATATATATATATATATATATATATATATATATATATATATATATATATATATATATAATATATATACAAATACAAAGCCTGATAAGTTTCTGCCTATGACCAACTTTTTATTTTACTCTGGGGGAGAGAAAAAAAAAAAAAAAAAAAAAAAAAAATCATCATCATCTACATGTATAATATAATAAGCATGGCCATTTTAACACTTTCCAATCGTTCTGACTTCTTCTCCTCTTAAGATCTGCACTGCCAACCACCTTCTTTGTATTTACACAATGCTACACTTCACAGGGATCTTTTTGTGCTCAGGTTCAGTTGACACATGTATGCATGTACAATGTATACCGTACACACACACACTGTGCTAAATATTATGTACAAAGCTGAATTCTTTGTTACCACAGAAGTGGCCTTGTACCGTATATAGCATCAGCTAATGACTTAAAGTTTGTTTTGTTTAATGCACACCACTAGAGAAAATTGATTTATTAATCATCGGCTATTGGCTGTCAAACACTTGGTAATTCTGACATATAGTCTTACAGTGGAAACCTGCCACATTTTTCCATTAGTAGCCAGGGATCTTTTATATGTACCATCCTACAGACATCAATATATGAGAAAAATTAACTTTAAATTAATATTTAATTAAGGTGGGGGGTTTTTAATTTAATAATTTGTGATCCAAAATTATAATTAATTTATTTCTTTTTTTTTTAAATTAGTTCTTTATTCTACTAATAAATTAAACATTTAAATTAATTATTAATTTGTTTAACAATGCTTCAAGAGGAACATTCATACTGTACGACCACCTTTGAATTACGTTTAATTGACGAAAAGTGTGTGAGAAATGAAGCTAAACATGTAAACGTAAAATTACAAAAGTTGATGTCATCGCTGACCTTGGAAAAATATACATAATCTTCATTTTCACTTTGTCAAGTTGAAACAAAACAAAAGGGAAGGATTGAAGGAAATGTTTTATTTAACGACACACTCAACACATTTTATTTATGGTTATATGGCATCAGACATACGGTTAAGGACCACACAGATATTGAGACAGAAAACCCGCTGTCGCCACTTCATGGGCTACTCTTTTTGATTAGCAGCAAGGGATCTTTTATATGCATCATCCCACAGACAGGATAGCACATACCACGGCCTTTGATGTACCAGTCGTGGTGCACTGGCTGGAATGAGAAATAGCCTAATGGGCCCACTGATGGGGATCAATCTCCCAAACCGACCGTACATAAAGCGAGCACTTTACCACTGGGCTATGTCTCGCCCTCTCCCCCCCAAAAAAAGAAGAAAAAAAAGGGATTCCGAATATTAATTGCTACATTTGATTTTCAGTTCTTTTATATAATTTCCCCCCTAAAAATTATTTGTTTTGTTATTTGACAAAAAAAAAAAAAATGTATACACAAGTTAATTTGTGTAATGAATATCATATGCACTGATGCTCATACATAAATGCACCTATGGTCTATTTCTGCACCTTACCGAGTTACCCCGACAAATAAGATCAAGTACGTCAAACACAGCAATTGTTTATGATCCCACGTCAGGTTAGTCCTATATTATAAGCCCTCGGGACAGTATCTGAAGATTAATTTCTTAACAGGTACAAACATTACGATGGGTAACTGACCTACAGTAGAAACCAAAACAAAGGAACACTTCATAATAAAAATAAAGCACACGTTAACAGTTAAATACATGTAGATATATAATGTCACAGTACAATATGTCATAGTACAAGAATATGTCCGTTACTCTTTGGACCACTTTTATTACACTAACATGTACTTGTACAAGTTGTAGTTAAATTTGGTCGAAACTTGATAATGTTAATTAATTTCCTGGTTCTTTAATTCACTCATGAAAATTATGATTTAGGATATGGGAGTTATTTTGGTGTTCTTGACATACATGACACAGCTAGATATCTACACGTGCAAGGTGTTTATGTTTCAAAGTAAGTCTGATCCTGTTTAAATTTAATGTTTAAACTTTGTTTTGTTTAATAACACCACTAGAGCACATTAATTTATTAATCATAGGCTAGTGGGTGTGAAACATTTTATAATTTTTACATATACAAATTTAAGTCTTAGAGAGGAAACTTGCTAAATTTTTCCATTAGTCGCAAGGGATCCCATAGACAGGATAGTACATACCACAGCCTTTGTTATAACAGTCGTGGTGCACTGGCTGGAATAAAAAATAGCACAATGGGCCCACCATCGGGGATCGATCCTAGACTGACTGCACATCAAATGAGCACTTCACCACTGGACTACATCCTGCCCTTAAAGTCTATACAGAGTTTTTCTCTATCATGACCACCGGTCTCGGTGGCGTCATGGTTAGGCCATCGGTCTACAGGCTGGTAGGTACTGGGTTCGGATCCCAGTCGAGGCATGGGATTTTTAATACAGATACTGACTCTAAACCCTGAGTGAGTGCTCCGCAATGCTCAATGGGTAGGTGTAAACCACTTGCACCGACCAGTGATCCATAACTGGTTCAACAAAGGCCATGGTTTGTGCTATCCTGCCTGTGGGAAGCGCAAATAAAAGGTCCCTTGCTGCTAATCGGAAGAGTAGCCCATGTAGTGGCGACAGCGGGTTTCCTCTCAAAATCTGTGTGGTCCTTAACCATATGTCTGACACCATATAACCGTAAATAAAATGTGTTGAGTGCGTCGTTAAATAAAACATTTCTTTCTTTCTATCATGACCAATCATAGCTCAACATCTTGCATATCCATCCATAACTTTCTCTTTTTTTTTCTCAAATAGGAGTATTTAAAGTAACAAGGAAAACCACATTCCATTTTGTCACATTCAGTACATACATGCAAGTGTATATACAGTGAAACTCTTCTAAACCGGACACCCTCGGACCAAGTAAAACATCTGCTTTTAAGAGGTATCCAGTTTATAGAGGTTCTCTTCTGTACAGATATTTAAAAGGGGGACGCACAAAATGTCCGGTTTTGAGGGAATTCCGGTTTACAGCGGGTCCGGTTTTGACAGGTTTCACTGTATATATTAAGTTCAAAACTTGTAGGCTTGTTTTGTGCCATTGAACTGTCCTGTTCCACAAAGACTAAGAAACAACACCAGGTGATACAGTTCGACCCCATGTATACAGTGCGCACAGCCAGCACTGACATTTCAGTTTTGGACTCACACAGGGACACAGGCCATTGTCCGATCTGCTTGCTCAGTATAGCTGTGTAGTCCTGTGGTGTACCAAGCCTCACCCTGTATTGTGAACAACGATACAGACATTTGTATTAAAAACACTCCACAAAGCAAGCAACCCACACATCACAGAAAAAACACTGTAACCATCATCTAGAACAAGTTTTCATTAAAAAAAAAACCCACCTAGTACAATGACAAGCTTTCTCAAATGACCGACTCTTGTTAAGTTCAACTGACACTGATGTTGGACAAAGAAAATCTTTAAAACTCTGTTCAAAGGCTCTTCAAGAAAAAAACGGGGTTCATATGCGTACACTAGAATCTAAAAAAGTAAAGTTTGTTTTATTTAACGACGCCACTAGAGCACACTGATTTTTTATCTTATCATCGGATATAGGACGTCAAACATATGGTCATTCTGACACTATTTTTTTAGAGGAAACCCGCTGTCACCACATAGGCTACTCTTTTATGACAGGCAGCAAGGGATATTTTATTTGCACTTCCCACAGGCAAGATAGCACAAACCATGGCCTTTGTTGAACCAGTTATGGATCACTGGTCAGTGCAAGTGGTTTACACCTACCCATTGAGCCTTGCGGAGCACTCACTCAGGGTTTGGAGTCGGTATCTGGATTTAAAATCCCATGCCTCAACTGGGATCCGAACCCAGTACCTACCAGCCTGTAGACTGATGGCCTAACCACGACGCCACTGAGGCCGGTCCACACTAGAATCTAAGGCCCCATTCCAGTTACAGAGCTTCACAAATAACTATACGCAACAGCCAATATCATGACATTGATAAATATACATTAGTTTGGTAATACTGTGATTGGTCGGTGACTTTCACTTAATTAAGGGGGCAGGACGTAACCCAGTGTTAATGTGCTCACTTGATGTGTGGTCAGTCTGGGATTCCAGCCAGTGCACCAAGACTGATGTTATCAAAGTCTGTGGGATGGTGCATATAAAAAAATCCCTTGATACAAATGGAAAAATGTAGCAGGTTTCCTCTCTAACGATATTTCAGCTCAATATCTAAAGGCATTGTGAAAAAAACATCCAGAAAACCATATGTGGGAAAGATGGACAGACAGACAGGACAGAAATGAAATCTATAGTCTTCTCCAGTTGGACCAGAATGGGACTAATACATCAATGCGCTCTAGTGGTGTCAGTGAACAAAACAAACTTTCACTTTTACTTAATTACTGGTAATTTCAGAATTTGAAAAAAATAATTTGTTGTTAATTATTTTTATCATCCTGTAATCGAGCATCTGTGTTTTCACCTTTGATTTTCACCCGTCCTAGTTCTTTACATCTTACTAATTACTGTAGTTCCATGTAGCATACGGCTTGTGTACAGTATGAGTCATGTTTGTTAATTTGATATGTGTGTTGATACTGGAAGAGTTCACATGTAGTAATAATAACAATGACGCAGAACGTAGCTCAGTGGTAAAGCACTCACACGATGCGTGGTCGGTCTAGGATCGATCCCCGTCGATGGGCCCATTTGGCTATTAATCGTTCCACCCAGTGCACCCCGACTGGTATATCAAAGGCTGTGGTATGTACTATCCAGTATGTGGGTTGGTGCATATAAAAGATCCCTTGCTACTGATGAAAAATGTAGCGGGTTTTCACTCTAAGACTATATGTCAAAATTACCAAATGTTTAACATCCAATAGCCGATGATTAATAAATCAATGTGCTGCAGTGGTGTTGTTAAACAAAACAAACTTCTTTTTTTGTCAATCATAACATTTACTGTTTTACAATAGAATCCAGCCTCAGTGTACATTACATGGTTGTGCAATCAGGTTTATAATTATTATACACGTATATATACTGTTACAGACCGGCCTCGGTGGTACATTACATGGTTGTGCAATCAGGCTTATAATTATTATACACCTATATACTGTTACAGACCGGCCTCGGTGGTACATTACATGGTTGTGCAATCAGGCTTATAATTATTATACACCTATATATACTGTTACAGACCAGACCAATCAGGCACGTATATATACTGTTACAGACCAACCTCGGTGGTACATTACATGGTTGTGCAATCAGGCTTATAATTATTATACACGTATATATACTGTTACAGACCGGCCTCGGTGGTACATTACATGGTTGTGCAATCAGGCTTATAATTATTATACACGTATATATACTGTTACAGACCGGCCTCGGTGGTACATTACATGGTTGTGCAATCAGGCTTATAATTATTATACACGTATATATACTGTTACAGACCAGCCTCGGTGGTACACTACATGGTTGTGCAATCAGGCTTATAATTATTATACACCTATATACTGTTACAGACCGGCCTCGGTGGTGTAGTGGTTAAGCCATCGGACATAAGGCTGGTAGGTACAGGGTTTGCAGCCCTCGAACCGGCTCCCACCCAGAGCGAGTTTTAACAACACAATGGGTAGGTATAAGACCACTACACCCTATTGTCTCTCACTAACCACTAACAACTAATCCACTGTCCTGGACAGACAGCCCATGCAGATAGCTGAGGTGTGTGCCCAGGACAGCGTGCTTGAACCTAACTGGATATAAGCACGGAAATACGTTGAAATGAAATATACTGTTACGAGCTCCGTTCCACGAAGCAGTCTTAGCACTAAGATCACCGTAAATGCATATGGTAAAAGGTCAGGTCAGGTCAGAGTGTTTAACAGGCTCCTCCGTCCAGGACAGGAAAGGGGTGGGGTGGGATGGAAAGGGGGGGGGGGGGGGGGGGTAAAAGTTAGTTATGCACTTACGGTAATCTTAGCCTTAAGACTGCTTCGTGGAATGCGGTCCAGATGCTTGGATCATATCTCAGTATCAGTTCTATAATCCATAGTGAATTAATTAATTAAGTAATACATGTTCCTTAATTGACAGGTATAACAAGTTCAAGTTTGTTTTGTTTAAGAGATATCACTGGAGCATACTGATTTATTAATCATCAATTGATGGATTTCAAACATCTGATCATTCTGACCTGCTATATTTTTTATTAGCAACAAGGGGTCTTTTATATACTTTCAAAAAGACAGGGCAGCACATAATAATAACCTTTGATATACCAGTCATGTGGCACTGGTTGAGAAACAGGGAAAAAAACCTATACGAGAAAAGATTCTCGGAGAGGGCAGAATTCAATGACCCCAAGCACTCCAGGTATAAAAACCACTATATGGACCTCCCTTTCTGATTCCGGTCGGGCTGCTGGTGCTCCCTTGCACTTGCCAGCATGGGAGGTCTCCTCTTCCACCCACCCCAACCCTTCTCCTGTCCTGGATGTAGGACCCGGCTTAGACTGGCACCTGTGCCCAGGACAAGTGTGCACTACAACAGCAGTTGTGCAGCACTGGCTGCAACAAGAAATAGCCAGATGGGCCATCAATGGGGATAGATCTTAGACCTACTGTGCATCAGGTTAATGCTTTACCACTTGGCTACATCCCACCTCTACCTTTTTACAGATTTGCAGCCCAGGGCCCCGTTCCACGAAGCAATCATAGTACTAAGATCACCTTAGTGCATAAGGTAGCTATGCACTTAAGGTGATCTTAAGGCTAAGATCACTTTGCGGAACGGGCCCAGATACCAGAAGCTTAATTGAACAGCTGCACAATAATAAATTTTGAAGTGAAGTGAAGTGAATCTCATTAAATATTTATTAAATAACAAACTTCTAATTACTGTTCAAAAAAAAAAAAAAAAAAAATATCAAATCAAACAGTTGACAAAGAACATTAATAAATGTACCAAAATAAAAAATAAATATATTTTTTTAATAAATATTTTGGGCACAAAATATTTTCACACCTGAAAAAAAAAAATGAACACTTTCGGGTTTTTTCATACAAATGTCTGCCAGGACACACAAAACAGTTTGAACAGAAAGTGTGTAAAGTAATCACACGGGATGGGTAACTCTTGCTTCCTTTGTGGTTTGCGACTCACCAGCTCCGAGTTCAACCACAGTGTGTGGATCGGCACTCTGTATAACCAACATGAACATGCACATGTTATTCCCGGTCCCTGTGGTTTTGCATATTCCTACACATACATTTGTACATATTAGCGGGATGGTCATGTGACTAAACGGTCACGCAGTTTAAGATTTATCTGACCAATCAGACAGCTAGAGGTGTTAGGATGCCGGTGGCCACTCCTGCATACCAATATAGAACAATGCTTTTTTCAAAAAGTTTGGATCTACATGTATATGTGTGTAATATGGTTGGCTAGGGGGGTGGCTGGGTTTATTTAGGTTAGTAATATATTTTCAATGAGGTTCACAGAAAATTGTTGTGAATAGCCATGGTTTGAAACTGTTCTGGCGACCGAAAAACAGGAAAACCACAAAAATGCTCTGAGCCATTTGCCACCAGGAGGCGGTATGAATGAGCAGTTCTTGTATATTTCATAAAAATATATATCTTTATACATCAAAGAGATTTGTTTTATTTCATTGTTTCACTGATGAGTTTGGATATCAGTAATATATAATACATGTGTATATATATATATACATATATACACATATATATTAATAATTTTGTGAAAGCTGAGAAAGTTACAAAGTTAGGCTATTTTTAGTTCAATTTAATATTTTTTTAAACTTATAAACAGCTGTTTTCTTCTTTTTTAAAACATATTTACTGGCTTTCTAGTTAAAAACTCTCCTTCAATGAAGTTATTTTGATGCAGGTTTTTTCTTTCTTTTCTTAACAGGATGTGGTATTATGTGTCTTTAAGAAGATAATTGTGTACACTCCATGTGTGTTTGATGGAGGGGAAGTGCATCTTTATTTGCAAGGAGTTTTCTTCTCGAGTGCGCATTTGTTGTTTTATTTAAGAAGATAGGACCACAGGCTCTATCAGACTGAGTCGCAACAAGCGGGAGTAATGTGGCCGAGCCAATCCTCGGCTGTTTGTGTTTACAACACTTCTTAACACTGTGCATTCTCAAACAAGTCAACATGGAAGAACAAGGTAAGTGTGATATTACTCACCCGTTTTTTTCCGGCACAATTTCCAACGTTATTTTAATGCATTTACAAAATACATGTACAGTTAAACCTTTCAAAACCGGACCGTCTGTAATGCGGAATGTCAAAAAAAAAAAAAGGACTTTTTTTTTCAGTCCTTTTTTTTAAATCAGTACACAAATTAACCTCTCTAAACCGGATACCTCTTAAAACTGGACATTTTACTTGGTCCCGAGGGTTTCCTGTTTAAAGGGTTTTACTGTATGTGCATGTTTAAAGTATGTAACATACAATTTGTAATTTAAAAAAAAACTAAATTGTGATTTTTATTTAATTTTTTCCAATTCAAAATTAAGACAATTATCACATACCGGTTATGTACAATTTTAAATTTAAAAACACAAAATAATTATTTTTATTTAATTTTTTCCCCAATTCAAAATTAAGGCAATTATCATATATACATACATGTATATGTACATGTATACATGTATGTCATTGTCAATACTACAACATATCCTTAATGCATCATCATTTCACTTTTAGTATTACCGTGTTGTTACATGGTGTCATGTTCTGTGCATTTTATGTCCTGTGAAACATGTCTATACTGGATCAGGAAGAAGAAGGAAATGTTTTATTTAACGACGCACTCAACACATTTCATTTACGGTTATATGGCGTCGGACATTGATATTGAGGGAGGAAACCCGCTGTCGCCCCTTCATGGGCTACTCTTTTCAATTAGCAGCAAGGGATTTTTTATATGCACCATCCCAGACAGGATAGCACATACCACGACCTTTGATCTACCAGTTGTGGAGAACTGGCTGGAATACTGGATCATGTCCGGGACCTAATATTTATCTGATTTAGACAGGATCTGGTATTTAGATGGTCGCATTTTAGAATTTAAAAAGACTTGTGACCAAGAAACTTGACAGGATTCCGGTTTATTCAGGGTCCAGTTTAGACAGGTTTCACTGTACATACATGTATTATCAAGGCCTACAGTATAATCAATCAGTCAAAATGCAAGGATATTATAATCTCTTCGTGCTATACAGATCGAGTAACTAAATAATATATATATGAAAGTATATACACAAAGGTTTTTTCAGTTACTCTAACCTGCAGAATTAATTAAATTTAATAATCTGAAGCACACACCTTTGTAGTTACCGGTATTTAAAGTCTGATGAGGAAATGCTTTCGTCTGTCTTAATAAAACCAACATGTACCTGTTAATTGTGGCCTACATTTTCCATACTGTCAAATGTATTTACAGAATCATATTTCAGTTTATAGAATAATTGTGTTATTTGCTTATTAAAGTAAGTTAATTGTATTCCAATACATGAAAAGACCATTTTATGTTATGGTAGCTTTAATTTATTTATAAGATGTGTGTCAAGTTTTAAATATATTAAATATTATTTATGTACACACATGTAATTGTAATTAACAGTTTAATTAAAATTAATCTTTGATCAAGCATTCTGAGAGTACTGCTAATAAAATACATATGTCCGCTACCGGGCTTAACCAATTTTCATATCTCCTAAATTTAAGGGCCATAACTCTGTGAAATTGGTTAAATTGGGTAAACATGTTCTGTAATACTACATGATCAAGATATACACAAAATTTCAGCTCAATATATCGATGCATTGTGGGGGAAAAAAAGTCCCGAAAAAAAAAATTCATATCTCCTAAGTTCAACAGCCATAACATTGTCAAAATTCGTAAATCACCATGAAAGTAAAACTTGGTCTTCACTGGGCATTATAAAGCTACATAAAAATTTCCAGCTCAATATCTTGAGGCATTGTGATTAAAAGATCTAAAAAACTATATGAGGGACAGACTGATGGACAGACAGACAGACAGACAGACAGAAGAATGCAGACGAAACCTATAGTCCCATCTGGTTGGACTGGTAGAGTATTAATAAATTCCAAGATTACTTTGGGTCTGTAACAGTACTAACTTGAGAGGTCGTATCACATAAACTGGTTCGTACAAGTATCTAATAATAAATTCCCTATTAATAATTAATAAAGTCTCTTTCTCTAGACCCATTAAGAAAATTCAGTTACGAAACACGAGAGCTTTGCAAAATGGCTCATGCCGACTCATACCACTTATAGGAGAGAGAAATTTAGACGTCATTATTTCAGTAAGCTGCCTACGGAGACTCCGACAAAAATGTCACATTTGAGAACATTTCACAGTTATTAATTTTGAAAATAAAGCACAATTTTTTTTTTCCACTGCTTGAAGCCATCACGAAAAAAAACCTCTCCCGAGAGATGCGTATTGAGTGTCGGGTCACTTGACAGACATTTTGATGCGACGTCGAGGAAAGTGTCGCGCAATCGACCTGTGTATCCCGTCACCCACATCAGCGCTGCCGCCAATTACAGTATGTCGTCGTGGCCTCTGACCTCAGCAATGATAATCAAATTATTGATGAGGACAGGTGGCGAATACACGAGCAAGTGGAGGCAAGATGGGACTTATGAATTATGATCAAGAACGACAAAGAGCAATTTCACACGCCACTGATCGACAAACCAAGAAAAACACAATTGAGCACCAGTGGATTTGTCGTGGAAAAACTTCATTACCAAATGTCTGTCATTAGCGTTATGTTTGAACATGTGCTTTTTATAGGTGTCAAACCAAATAGCATACTGTGTTGTGAGAAAGCCATTATTAGAAATTGTGGAAAACAGATCAAACAAATTATACTTGATCACTCAGTGTTATTACATGCAAGTGGCAAAACAAAGTATTATAAAAATAAACAAAACACGACAATTAAACTAATTATAAAAGGGGGAATAATACAAAGCTGACAAACAGAATAATTACAGTCCATATCTGCAGGCTATTACATCTTATACAGTAAATTAAATTACATTCAGTTTTTAATTACATAATACAGGCCACATTTTCAGTCAAATTCTATTAAGAGTCCATTAGGATTCCTGCACTTTTACAAAGGAATTCACGAGAATCCAATTTTTAATGGATTTTTTGTTTACAATCCACTACAGGTAAGTGACTGATTAATTCAGGATATACTGGTAATTAACAGTGGTAAATAACATAATTATTATCTATAGACATGGAAATTATACTTTGTAACAGATATTGCCTAAACCAGCCCTCAAAAGTAACATCACCTTCTGACAGTAATTTAGTACAGATAATCACTAGAAGTAAATATCCGATAATGATAAAAATGCTGATGCAGATCAATTTTGCAATTTGTGGGGGCACCGCTGATTGCCGTCCCGAATTTCGAGGCCTGCTGAACACTTTATTTCAGACTAGATGCTTGGTTTCATTTTAATTTTTATTTGTTTATTTTTATGACTGATATTACAGAGATCTTATTGGATGAGCACAATATGTATTTATAGGAATAATGTTTTAATTGAATTCCTGGATCATGTCAAAAAGACCAACAAAAAATAATAACCCTGATATACACTAAATCATGAAAAGCATACTTCATGCATAACCTGCAAAATGATACATGTAGTAACAATATGGTTTGATATTTTTTATATTTAGCACTTGTTCGTAATAGGGGCGGGTTTTAGCTCAGTTGGTTGGATGCTCGCCTGAGGTGCTTGCGTCGCAGGATCGAACCACCTCAGTGAATCCGTTCAACTGATTGGGGTTTTTCTCGTTCCAACAAGTGCACCACAACTGGACAAAGACCGTGGTATGTGATTTCCTGTCTGCGGGAAAGTGCATATAAAAGATCCCTTGCTGCATTAGGAAAATGTAGCAGGTTTCCTCTGTTGACTACATATGAGTCAAAATTACCAAATGTTTGACATCCAATAGCCAATGATTAATTAATCAATGTGCTCTAGTGGTGTCATTAAACAAAACAAACTTTTTGTTTGTAATATGTAACTCAATTAACTGTCAGTTCTATATTGCAAAAATACACCAGTGTTTCACTTGTCGAAATCACAAAATACAAATTAAACTTGAATTCACTAAACACAGCAGCCATTATTTTTAAACTTTATGTAACCAGAAATCTGTTCACATGCTTTTTACCTACATGTAGGTCATTGATTGTCCAGTTATGTTAACTACATTTGTGTAACCTAACCAATTATCACAAACTTAAAACTTGCATTTGATATCTTAAGGTTGCAACTTTTAATTTCAAAATGTGTAAAGGTTCCCAATGATTGGCAGTTGATGCAAATTTGAAATTTATCCAACACACAAACAGAACAATGGTTTGTGTGAAATACAATGCCCAGTAAATACATTTCATAATTGATTGACCATTGTGAACATTTATTTTGATGAGGGTTTATGGGTTGTTGTTTTTGTTTTGTTTTTTGAGCAGGGGCTAAATCAAACTAAATTTGACTACAAATTGGTAACAGTATTTTTGTTTTACCAAACACATGCAGGACTTCTATATTATGGTAGCCCCACTCCCATGGCTAGTGATATTCAATCTTGGGCTAGTAAATAACTACTATTACCATACTCGACAGCTAGTGAAAAAAAAGTTGTCAAATGCTACATTTAAGTCTTATTTTGTAAATATGAATATCCTGCCCCCATTCCTACTCAGTGTTTTTAAGCTCTATTTCCCTCTTCAGGTGACATATCTGATTATTACTAGTAGTAAAACTGTATTTACTTTAAAGTAAAGAAGGGCTAGTGGATTTTTAATCGTGGCTAGTAAATAAAATAAAAACATTACTGATCCCATGGCTAGTGGATTTTATAAAAATTCTAGAAGCTCTGGACATGTATTTCCAATCCAGAACAATCTAGTTTTTAATAACTTCCTGTTTACAAGTTGTATAATTACAGGTAAGAATATCCCATTATTTCAGGAGATAGCTGATAGAAGATGACTTGTTAGGTACATGTATGTGCCTGCACGTACTGGTTCTTTTCCTGCAAATTTTATTACAACACCACAGCTGGTCTTTTGAGTTGCATGATAATTATAACCACCATCCTACTAGAAAACAGATCACCAGCTGTTATTATATCAAAACACAGATGACAACTCAATTTCCCATGAGGAAAACAAAATAATAGAGTTACATGCATGAAAACGAAAACAAAAATGTGGGGGGCGGGGGTTTAATAATATTTTTAAAAATTTACATGTGCATTAATAATAATAAAACTGAGTAACAAAAACCTCAGGGGTGTGAATTGGTGAACTATGAAAAAGAGGAAATCTAGTGGGGTCCAGGAAATTCTTGAAATCCTAAGTTAAAATCTGTGCCATCCGACACATTTTGGAAGTAAAAATAATTAAAATGCGAGGAAATGCAATGTTCCATGAGAGGAAAACCCCAAATCCAAGGAAAATTCCCCCCCCCCCCCCCTAAAACCTGCATTAAAATAGTGTTACATCCCATATACACATGTACATGTAATACATAGTGGGTAAAACATTTTCTTAATACACTGCTTTAGAAATTTGATAAAATTCAATTATAACTTTGTAAATTCAAATAAATTACAGATAAAGACATGTACCAATCAAATAGGAAAGAGAAGGAGAGAGGGTGAATCATATTTCAAAAAGATCTAACTAATGATAGGTAATTAAAAAATTAATAAATGAATGTTTAACAACACCCCAGCATGAAAAAATACATCGGTTATTGGGTGTCATACTATGGCCAGTAAAGACAAAAATGAAGTGATGAACAATATCAATATAAAAATTCTAAATTCAAGAGTTAAATTAAAACACAGTGTAAAGAACTATGAAAAAAATACAAATATCACAAGTACCATAAGGAAAATTAAAATTTAGATAGTGATTAAAAACATTTGGTAAAAGAAAAAAAAAAAAAAAAAAAAAAAAAAAATATGGTAAGTAAATAAATTTAAACAACAATAAAGAAAGAACAGCCACAGAGGAAACTGAACCAAACTTCAGTGATTAAAAACATTTGGTAAAAAAAAAAAAAAAAAAAAAAAAAAAAAAAAAACTGTAAATAAATAAATTTAAACAACAATAAAGAAAGAACAGCTACAGAGGAAACTGAACCAAACTTCAGTGGTTTTTATGGCTAACCAGCTCGGAGCACCAAACCACACCATTACCAGGCGCTCTCTCTGTTGATTCACTTAATAAGCCCACAGTTCTATGGGCACCACAGTCATCAAATATTGGCTGCTGGCCTCCGAGTGTCCAATAACCTTAGACAAAGCAAACGCTGGGGATGCCCTCAAGTTTTATTGAAGACAATTCTGCCCAAAGATAAACCAGGTGTAAATTAATAGGCCCATCTGCATGAGAGGCAAATTACTGGGGGGGAAGAAGCGAATATTAGGGAAGCGTTGAAATATAATTGATTGGGCAAGAGCACAATGGGTGCATTATCATAAGAAAAACATCAAGTTATTTAGAGGCAAATTGCTGTCCCAAGTGAGATTGGCCATGAACTGTTAGTTATCGTGATGTCAGTGATGGAAACACCCATGAAACCAATCTGCCGACTTCTCCTCCCGGTCTGCTCGGTCTGCTCGGACAATAGAGAGAGAGAGATGAGCTAAAGAAATTTCTAATCTAAGAGCTATCTGCAATTTCTGGGAAAAGTTAATCTCAAACTTCTGCACTTTCCATTTCGGCAATGGAACGAGATCACTGCACATTTCGTTGATGGTAGATTGCAAATATTGAGCGTCACTCGCCGACAAAACCGAGGCCTCGTGTACAAATGAATCATGTGAGAAATGGATGTCATAATGATGAAACATCGCCAGCGAGAAACCTGACGGGGCTTTCTTGAAAATTAATCTGTCATCAAAATGGTCAAATTTACTGTTCTGGGGGTTCTAAACTTCAACGAGATTAGATCGTTTTAATTTTACCAATAAACTATCGGCCAGACGCTGTGCCACATAACAAGACTTCTGCTGCTCATACGATGCCCATGCAATTGTAATTCATTTTTGTCTTCATTTCTTTTTTTTCTCTCAAGCAGTTATGTAATTAATCTATCACTTTAATTATTCATGAAGTTGGCTACTAAACATAATCTGCTTTCAAGATGGAGCACTTTTTGTAATTCTGAACATGATGAATGGTTTTATTATAGATGCACTGGTGTCCATCGCGGATCAGTGTGTGCATGTTATGCAATATAATGGCTCATCACGAGACAAAGTCATTACAACATATACAACTTTGTAAACAGAAGGAGAAAACAGAAATGTCATAGCAAGAGTTATTTGTCCTTGCTTCTGTGCATTATTAACTCTTTATGAGCAAAAGAAAAAAGAAGCACTCGATTGCTGACA